>NC_134086.1:168258431-168345431 GCF_000715075.1 Nicotiana tabacum | reverse complement strand
TAGAGCTGTCAAAACGGGCTAGCCCAATCCAAACTTCGTGGGCTTTTAAATTTGGTGGACTAAAGCGGACCGGCCCTTCGTCTATATGGGCCTTAAAATGGCCAAGCCAGCCCAACCTAAGAGAGTCACGGGCTAGAGCGAGTCGGCCCTTCAATTTTTTTAGAAAAAATATTTTTTAAAATCTTTAGATATTTTTTCGTGGCATAATCTCTTAATCATATGAACGACTTCTGTTTATTTAGAGTATACAAAAATCTTGATATTTAACAAGCAATCTCGTAATTGAAATGCAAATTCTCTATATCTCTAGCTCTTTTATTTTTTAAACGTTAAATGAATATTTTTTAGTACTTTTTTTTCACTTTCCTTAGGTTCAGGAATTGCTTCAATAAGTTTATATGTTAAGGTTTTTTAATTTAGGTTTAACATTATTTGTTGATTTCATCATTATAGTCCATAAATTTTTAAAATTCATGAAATTTGCTAGTGTTGTCAATTTTCTTTGGATATTAAAACTTGACCTTTTTCTATACTGAAGAGAAATTTAATAATTAATAATCTATTAAAGTAAACAAACTGATCGTTGGCCACTTAGAGTAATATTTTCTTTTGAAAAAAATTATTATTGGTCATTTAAAACTTTCCTAATTCGTTGTTAATTAAGCAAAAGAAAAACTAATCTTGTCATACTACATACATGTCAAAAATATAAATTCTAGTTGATATGGAAGGGTAAATGAGCAATTTAATGTTGGAAAATGGGGATTATAGTTAATATTTTTTTAGTTTTAACCTTTTTAAAATATTTAAATTTGAATTTAATTAATTTTTGGCCCACTGGCCGGCCCAAGCCCAGCCTCTGTCAAGCCTCAAGGGCCAATAGGCTGAGTTGGGCCAGGTTTATAAGCCTCAGTTTTAAATAAGCTAAAAAATCACAACCCAACCCTACCCAAATAGCGGGCTGGGTTGGGCTGGCCTCACGGGCTAAATCTTTTTTGACGGCTCTACTCTAGATGATGTAGTATTGAATGTCTATTGCAAGATTGACGCTTCACATTTTCAACAACAGAGTAAAACTTAATTATGGTTCCATTACTCTTGTCTGTCTTCTGTTGCAGGCCTTGTTGTCAAGGCACTTATTTCTATGGAAGTTAACACATGATGTTTTCCCCGCCACTGAAAAAGATCCAAATGCAAGTGATTTTAAGAGGTTTATATGTAGAATAAGAACGATGTGGAAATTTATAACAGATGCTTGATCCTAACCATCTTGTTTCGACAAATTTAGGCATAGGTATAGCTTCAACTGTATCTCTTGTTTCATTGGAAAGACCTACGGACCCAAGATACTACATCAAGAGAATTTAAGAGCATAACACGTCGTCATCTGCAAAGACGTTTAAAGCATGCCCTATCAACCAAACTAAACATAAAATGAATTTACCAAATTGCAAATTAGGAGAAAAATCGACTATGTATATATAGAGTAAGATGTAGATGTGGTTATCAATAGGAAAAAATAATTAAGAAAGTTCTAGGATATGTAAATACCTTGTTTCCCAACATAAAAGAAATTTATATTTTTATACCACGAAGCTAGCGAATAATTTTTAATGATGAGACCCAAGAAGATGAAGGCTTTTATCTTAATGCTAAAACCAAGCGACATGCTCCTAGTTCCATCAATAGTTAAGTTAAGAAAATTTCCAAACTGTAGCGTAGAAACTCTTTTATTCGCGAGTAACTTATACTTTAAAACAGAATGATCCATTTGTCAAGAACTTTTACTTTGAGAAGCTAAAACAATGGATAAAAAGAAACAACATCAATAGTTAAGTTAAGAAAATATTCCAAACAATAGCATAGAAACTCTTTTATTCACGAGTAACCAAGAATTTAAAATAGAATGATCCATTTGTCAAGAACTATTACTTTGAGAAGCTAAAACAATGGATAAAAAGAAACAGCATTCCTAAAGAAACATCATCAATAGTTAAGTTAAGAAAATATTCCAAACAGTAGCATAGAAACTCTTTTATTCACGAGTAACCAAGAATTTAAAACAGAGTGATCCATTTGTCAAGAACTTTTACTTTGAGAAGCTAAAGTAATGGTTAAAAAGAAATAGTATTCCTAAAGACAAAATTATTTAAAAATGATAAATGGCGAAGCAGAATATGAATTTCTTTTATACAAAGAAAAGTTAATGTTGTTGTTTCACAAGTTTCTTCAGTTCATGGGATACTGAGAACAAAGTAGAGGAAATTCACGTACTTATGCATAGAAGTTTCTTGAAGGATTCTGAAATTCATCGCCAATTAGTCAACACTATCAAGGAGCTGCTGCAACATCTCTATATTGTTGGATAATATGACTCAATCCCTGCATACTGGGAAAACTTAGATTCACATAGTAAATTTTGGTGAAAAGAGCCAGGTATGACAATTTAAGCTGTCGTGCTATGGATTAGAAACACCAAATATTTCAAACGTTTCAGTTCCAAACAAAATGTGCCAGTAAACAGAAAAGTGATGCTATCAAATATGCAAGAGATTACTACAGGCATGACAGAAATTCTGGCAAATAGAATTTGGTCTACTGAACAGTATTGTTAAAAGGTATAGTAGGCGAATCGTGTGGATATAAAGAAATTAATTTTATTAACCTACACTATAGAGAATCTTGAAGTGCTAGAATTATTAATTATACTAACCTATGTTGTCAATTTTAATTTCTTTGGGTGCCTAACATAGCCATATATTGGTTGCCTGGAAAGAATTAAGAACATGCAAGATAAAAGGCATCAGTGGGAGAATACTAATATATGTTGAATCCAAACGAACGAAGAACATAAGTTGTTTTAATTAAGACTAACCAAGCCATGAGTATGTTAATAGTTTCAAACATAATTTATCTGAATGTAGTCAAAGGAAGACACATTTTTTTTAATTAGAAGCATCACAATGATATTTAGACTCTCATGTTTTCTGGTGCAAAGGTTTTCAGAACCAGCTCGGAAATACACTGCCTAGCAAAAGGAGATACTTATATAAACTGAAAAATAAAAAATGTAATTGTTGTAAAAGAATGCAGTTTCACAATATGCTATGAGCTGCAGGAGTTCTGAAAAATTGCAAACAAAGATGCTGAGAAAATCTAAAATGAAGAGAAAGAAAAGAAAGATGAACTCGAGAGAAAACAACAAATCAAATAAAAAGTAGTACTCACTAAATAAGATTTCAACGTTAACCTCAATGCTTCAAAATGAATAAATTTTTTACTAAATCGTTCCTCAATTTCTAGAGTGCGCTTATATGTTTGGGAACACATTGAGGTGGCAGAAGAAAATGAAGAAGTTCAGAAAGTAAAGTGCAAGAACTTTGGTCTAGTCTTAAATCTTCGTCCAAAGTGTGACACATGCAGTTTAAGGAGGCATATAAAGAATTGTCTTGAGCATCCTCTGGAAATTCGTATTTAAGTTGATTTGAGACAATTTGTGTTATTTTAAAATTATTATACGTATTTATGCTTAATGTTTTAGTTTGTTAGATTATCATGCATGAAAATTTAGTTTTACTATTTTTTTGTTAATTTACTTGTTAAATGCAAACTTCAATTTTGTAATTTTGAAATAACTATAGCACTTGCAATTTATAAGTGTAATTTTTTTCCATCTTCATTGTATTCTTTATATTCTTACTTTTTATTAATATAACTTACAATAGTTATACAAAAATATAAAATACAAATAAAAAACAATAACCCGGCCCGACCCAGCCCCATGAACCCGTAACTCTTACGGTTCAATTTTTACCTGGATGAACCGAACCCGTTAAATCCGGTATGTCCCAACCCGTAATCGGCCCAGACCATAACTCGTACGGGTACTAAATTCCCTTACCCAGCCCGGCCCAGCCCACCCGATAATTATGGACTAATACCATACAAGGTACCACATGACCATGATAGTAAGGTATGTAAAAAGTAAGTAGTATTTTAAGTAAGTGAAAATAATTTTTAATTATATGGGTAATTGGTTAATTATTGGATAATGAAATATTATCTAGCTAATTAATAATTAATAATGCATTAATGTAAAACTTTGGATAAAGACCAAAATAAGAACGTGGCAGCAAACCACTTTTTAACCAAATGACTCTTAGTAAGAGTCATTTTGGCTAGGTGGCAAAGTGATGTGTTAATCACATAACATTTCCTTTCTAATATCTTGAACACAAAACACTACATCAAATTCCTACAAAATTCCTTACCAAAACTCTGCGATCAGATTCTAATACACAACCTTGGAACGTGATTTTCAAGCAATTCCTTCAAGATTTCAATCAAACTTCTTGCAATCAAACAATTACGATGAGAATTGTTAGAACCGTAACAACGTAAAATTTTACTATTCTAAAGGAGTACGGTATAACTTTTTCCAAGAATATTATACGGATTTTTCTCTATTCCAAGTATGTTAAGGCTAAGCTCTTTCTTCATTTTGCATGATCTCGTAATTACATGAGTTTGACAACGAGGCATAGAGAAAAATTTATATCCCGGGATTTACGTATATTTTCTTAGTTTTGTAAGTTACAATATTCTCCTTATAGGGACTTCATTCAATTGAGTATTTCCTTCTTCCAGTCAAGAGAGTAGAGAATCTATATATACGGTAATACAATATTTTCATTACCATCGAGCTATAATCAATGGGCAGGCCCCTATTGGGCAACCTCTAATCAGATGGTAAATTATTTAATATATACCGAGCCTACTGTGGTCGAGCGCCTATGAGCAAGCTCATTTGGTCGAGATACAAAGCCTAGTATGGTCGAGCGCCTATGAGCGAGCCTACTACGCAAAACAGTTATATATATATATACCGAGCCTTTTAGGGTCGGACAATTATTTTACTTGCTATATTGAGAGAGTTGAGTCAGTATCAGCAGGTAAGCATATCTTCAGATTATCTTTGACTTCTAGTTACTTGCAATTATTATATTGTCAGTTTAATTTCAGCTTTCAGCATATTGCCTTACATACTCGGTACGTTATTTTGTACTGACGTCCCTTTTCTGAGAGTGTTGCATTTCATGCGTGCAGGTTTAGACAGCCAAGCGGGTAGACCTCCTTATTAAGTGTTGCCCTTATTCAGCTTGATCGGTAAGCTCCATGTCTTTCGGAGTTGCCGGGTCCAGAGCTTTATGTACATCTTGTGTATATATGTATATATGTTATGAGTAGGTCGGGAGCTATTCTGATCACAACATATCCATCAGTAGAGGCTTGTAGACATATCCTGTCAGTTAGTGCAGTATGTTGCGCTTGCAGGCATTGTATGTATATTTGGTTAATTTGTCAGCTTCAATAATTATGACGGCCTTTTAGTCAGCATTCATAGTTGTCTTGCAATGCGGCCAATGACCAAAATATGACATAATATGTTCAGAATCTCTTAGTCGCAAGTTGGTACGCAAGGATATGTGATGCACTAGGTGCCGGTCTCGCCCTCAAGTTCGGGGCGTGACACCACCCACTTCATGACCCAACACAAAGTTTCATAATTTTAAACTTTAGCCCATGTATTACTTAATTAATTGATTTGTATATAAATGAACGGAACTCTCTAGAACAAGGGAAATTCATTTTTTGAAAAAGTAACTTCTGAGAATAATAAAGAGTCCGATTTTTTTCCTCCTAAATTCTAGGGTTTTCACTGTCAATTTCTTCTTGCATAGCTCAATTTTTGAAATCTCTTATTAAGCATAATAATATTTTTTCTTCTCAAGTCCTTATCTGCTGGCATAAACTTAACATATTGTGACAAGATCAAACACTAACACTTCATTTTATTATTGTGGCTTTCGACGAATGTATTGTCATTTGTCACCTAGGACAATGGGGCCAAATATGTCCAGTTGATAGTACGAAGCCCGAGTTTAGGTGGTGGACAATGGTGCCCGGACAGAGTTTTACTAATTGTAGTATCTGAGGACTGAGACCACATGCTGATGATGTTACTTCGTCGGTAGTTCCGTAAATGAAGACCACATCACCCCCCCCCCCCCCGTTTTCCTTTTGACTTTGTGGTTGTAAGCATCAGCAAACTGTGAAAAATATCACCGTCCGGCTTCAACTAGATTCCTTGTCGTAAAAAATCTTCTCTTTTCTTCTTCTTTTGTTTTTGCATTTACAAGGGAAATTGACAATGCTACAAAACTATATTTAAATATTTAAACTTAGTTTAGAACCATTAGTGCGATTCTAACATGTTAACTCTAAAATAGTACTTTTACAAAAAGGAAAAGGTCATTAAAAGGGGGTGTTTCATCTTAAAGCTTTTTCAAACATAAAAAGGGAAACCATCTTTTTGGTTATTCGGTTTCTAATTCAATCTAATTGTTCTTGGGATTAGTTTTGGAAGTTCTTTTTTTATTTTATTATATAGAGGGAGTGGAAAAAAAATAAGCGAGGCGATGATAAGGTAGGATATCAGTGGGCGTTTGGACATAAGAATTATGAAATTCCAAAAAAAATTATTCAAATTGAAAATGGTATTTAAAATTTTGAGATTTTTTTTTCGAAAAAAGTAAAAAAAGAGAGAATATTTTTGAAATTTTTACACAAATAATCGACCATATTCAGCATTTATTTTTTCTAGTTTATATGGCTAAAATTTTCACTGACAAGGTAAAATTCAGAAAACCAAACAATTTTAACAATCAAACCAAGCAAGTTCCACCCAAAACAATTTCGGAAAAAGAAAGGGGCTTCAAAAATAATCAAAGGGATCATCACATCCCAACTTGAAACAGCATAAATGTAGTGCGTCATCTTATCTTGTCGCTATCTATGACAACTTTCACTTTACTAGTTGAATTGTCTGATAGATTCTCGAGAAATTAATCTTGCTTTTTCGGCAAAAACAAAACAAAAATATGGAGTATATTTTTTTTCCAAATCCCAAATGTAATTTGAAAACAGTTTAATGGTAAAAATTTACCATGTATTTTTCAAAAACACTAAAAGAAAAGGCAAAAATGTTTTTCTCTTCAAATCCGAAGTTTAAGTATTCGTGTAAACATGAAACGGTTTAATGTGAAAATTAATCATGCATTTTTCAAAAAAAAAAAATAGAACACAAACTAATTTCCAGAAAATATTTATTAAAAAAAATTCAAAAGTTTCTCCGAATAAAATTTCAATAAATCTGACCAAACGCCCATGTTCGAAAAAGGAACCCCTTAGGCTTTGATGAATAGAAGAATTGCAGTGATAAAAGAAAAGCTTTTTCCTTTGTGTTGTTAAACTTTTTGGAAATAATAATGCACCGTTTAATGGGCCATTCGCCAGACCATCAGATTCTCAAGCCTCCCCACTTCCCTCTCCCCCAAGTTCAATCTTCAATTTTTTTTTTATTTTTTTTTGGAAAATTCTCATGAAGGGCAGCTTTAGTGTAACTGGTAAAATTATTGCCATGTGACCAGGAGATTACGGGTTCGAGCCGTAAAAATAATCTCTTGTAGAAATGCAGGGTAAAACTGCGTACAATAGATTCTTGTGGTCCGGCTCTTTTTCGGACTCCGCGCATAGCACGGGAGCTTAGTGCACCGAACTGCCCTAAAAAAAACCGGCACTCGCTATCCTTTGGATACGCACTGAATAATCAGCTCATTGTGCAATAGCTCGCAAACCACAAATTATATATAAACCGCAATAGACAAGCCTGGTGCAATAAGCTTCCAAGTGAGGAGGCTGTTAATGTAAAACATAAAACGTTAATTTGTTACAATCATCTCATCTTACTGAGCAGAATTATCTCGTGCTTGTAAAAGATAGTAAGTTATTCATGAAATATTCGAGGTGGCACTAAATAGCCTAGACACCACAATAATAAAAAATAAATAAATAAAAGAGAGAACTATCCACAGAATTATGTCATGACATTAATAAATTAAAATTTCAATTTTGAAATAAGCCTCGTATAATTTTTGTGCCAGCATTTTAAGCTCTCTTCTTAATCAAATAATATTTAAAAACTTTTAAGATAAGCTTTAGTTTCTGCATAATTATCAATATCTCATAATCATATGCGGATTCCGTATAATTTTATCATTCCTATTTGTTTAAGAAGCACCTGCTCACCAACCCTATAATGTATAGACTCTATTCCTAAAATAAACCAAATGACAGCAAATCAAATATAAGTACACTGTTTATTTTAATCACGAGTTGATGAAATACCCTATAGTTTAAACCTTACTTAGGCCTAGTTTGGTACAAGAGATAGTTAATCTCGGGATTAAATATGAGATGATTTTATCCTGCATTTGGTTAGAACGAAATAGTGGTATAATAAATTTCGAAATTAATTATCCTGAGATTATAATATTTTTTAATCCCCGTAAAAAAATAAAATAACTAATTCCGGAATAATTAATCATGAGATAACTTGTTCCCAACCCAATCCTAGGTAACTTTAATCCTATACTTATACTGCTCTCCAGCTAATGGTACAAAGATATCAGTGGACTTCAAATAGGTCCCACAGACCTAACCACGTTTCACACCTAAATCATAACCCTCCATTACAAAACCAAACTTGAAAAACTTTGATCACATTCTAAGCCATTTTCAACCATGTCAAAATCAATAACCTCTGTTTTCTTCTTCTTCTTTCTCTTTCTTTGCTTAAGTTCAGTTCAATCTCTGCCTCCATCTTCAGACATCATCGCTCTTCAAGCTTTTAAAGCCGCCATTAAACCTTCTAGTATTCCTTCATATTCTTGTTTAGGTTCTTGGAATTTCACTTCTGACCCTTGCTCTGTTCCTCGTGTGACTCATTTCACTTGCGGACTTTCTTGTAGTTCTGGTAATAGAGTTACTGAACTCACCCTTGACCCAGCTGGTTACTCAGGTACTCTTACTCCATTAATTTCTAAACTCACTCAACTCGTCACTCTTGATCTTCAAAATAACAACTTCTATGGCCCAATTCCTGCTTCTCTCTCGTCTCTTCCGAATCTCAAAAACCTCGTTTTGAGACTTAACTCATTTTCTGGATCAGTCCCCCCATCGCTCACTTCTCTTAAATCTCTACTTTCTCTTGATCTTTCTCATAACTCGATTTCTGGGTTACCAAATTCGATGAACCAACTCACTAGCTTGAGAAGAATGGATCTTAGTTATAATAAGCTTACTGGGTCACTCCCAAAATTACCACCGAATCTTATAGAACTTGCAGCTAAGGCTAATTCTTTATCTGGGTCTCTTTTGAAATTGTCTTTTGATGGGTTAAATCAGCTGGAAGTAGTTGAGCTCAGTGAAAATTCGTTATCTGGTACCATTGAAGCTTGGTTTTTTCAATTACCTTCACTGCAACAAGTCGACATGGCGAATAACGGCTTTACACGTGTCGAGATCTCAAGGACTGGAAATTTCAACAGCGACCTCATCGCCGTCGACTTGAGTTTCAACAAAATCGAAGGCTATTTGCCCGTAAATTTCGCGGTTTTTCCTCGGTTGTCTTCACTTTCCCTGAGTTATAACAGGTTTCGTGGACCAATCCCGTGGCAGTACAGTAAAAAGGTGACATTGAAAAGGTTGTATTTGGACGGTAATTTCTTGAATGGGTCGCCGCCGGCAGGATTTTTTGGCCGGCAAACGGGAGTCACCGGCAGTTTAGGGGACAATTGTTTACAAAAATGTCCGACTTCTTCGCAACTTTGCTTGAAATCACAGAAACCTACGTCAATTTGCCAACAAGCTTACGGTGGGAAACCAAAGTCTTAGTTGTGTGTCAGTCAATGTTTCTGAGATTTTTGTCTTGGTTTTCATATTGTAATAGGAGTATTTTATTCTTTGGATAAGAGAAATGTCTAATATAATCTGTTCATCTGAATTATGCCATCTGTATATAGTAATAGTACTTAGTTATATCAGAAAATTATGGATATCTTAGTATAATAATCCCAAATTAATGTCTGAAATTATGAATATGTGCACTTCTTATTAGTCTTGGGCCAAATTGTCGGAGAGCATGAACAAAAAATATTAAGTACATAAAGAAAAAGAAACGATGTCAGATACATAGAGAGAGTATATTTGAACAATTTGACGCAAATTTTGATTCGATTTCGAAATTTGTGATAAAAAGGATGGATATCAGTGATAATTTTTAGAACTCATAGATTTTGATTACTTAAAAAAAATATTAGAATATTGTTTGTTCATAGAATAATTAGTTTTTGAAAAAAATTTATTTTTCAAAAATAATTTAGGGCAGTTTTAAGTGAGTTTTTCTTCCACTCACAAAATTCTAAAAAGAAAAAATTCAAATAAAATGCATCTCAAAATACAACTTTAACTTCTACAAATTATTTTTTAACACAACTTCAAAAATTCTTTTTTCAAGTTTAACCAAATCTATCTTCAAAAGCTAACTTAATTTACTACTTTTTGTAAAGGGTTTTTCAATTATCTTTTCTTTTTTACTCATATATATTTCTAAGTTATAAGGTCATTTCCAACATTACCCCATTCTCCATAATGAGGGCAATTTTAGGGGTAATTTAGCTCCAATCCTCCCTTATTTTTGTCCCCAAAATGGGAGATGAATAATGTTCCCTCAAATATGGGTACACTATTCATCTCCCCCATTACTATTCATCATTATTTTATTGTTATTTTATTATTTAATCTTTTAATTTATCTCTTTATATATACCTAATTATGTTTATGTAATGTCTTTATAATATTAATTTTACATCTTAACTTTGATGTATAATTTTGATAAATTAATTTTTGTGCATTTATTATTTTTATGTAAAATTGTAAGTTAATTTTATTATAAGTTATAATTGTACAAAAAATATATAATCTCAAAAAATGAATGATGCAAATATAAAATATTAGATGTTGCTAAAATTGAAAGGCGTGAATATAAAATATTAGATGTTGCAATGATTTCACTTTTATTTGAATTATTAGTTAATCTATAATAATTGCTTATAAATTATATTATTTAAAATTTTATGGAATTGTTTTAATGGAAATTACGAATTAATAAAAATAAAAGATGGAATTTGTTTAATGATAATTAAAAAATAAAATTGAAATGAAAGATAATAATATAATATAGAAGAAAGAGAAGAATATAAAAAAGTTTGGAAAAAAAATATGAAAATGATTGGAGTAAGTTGTCCACAAAGGAAAAATTCCCATTTTGAGGATCAAAAATAGGGTAAAGGTGAGAGTTTATTTAGAGCATTTAGCAAGTTCTACTCCCTTTCTCCTGTTTATCAAGTTATCTTAAAGGTTTTTCAATTTTAAAATTAGTGGTCTTATTTTCTGTTTCAGTTGCTTCGAAATTATGTCTATCTCTATGTAACACTTTTTTGTGAAGGAATCTCAATTATTTTTTCTTTTTAATTTATATTATTAACAGCATTTAGCAAGTTTTAGCAAGTTCTTGACTTTGTTAAAGCACGTATACTGTACTTCTTTTTCTCCTTTTCATCAACTTATCTTTTATTTTTTCAATTCTAAAATTAAGGACCCGTTTGGTCATGAGTTTTGTCAAAATAAATTTGGGATTTATTTGGCAAACTCATATATGACCATAAATTTTGCCCACATTTTTGTAAAATTCCAAATCCCAAAATCACTCCAATTGTTGATTTTAGGCTAAAATCTCAAAACTTGGGAATTTTATACATATTTTTTCAAAATAAAGTTGGGAAATATGTTTTGAAAATGTATGTCCAAATATATTTTTATCTTCATATCAAATTTCACCCAAATTAAATTTTTCAAAATAAATTTGAGAGTCTATGGTCAAACTCTAGCTAATTGTCTTGTAATCTCTCTTTTGTTGCTTCAAAATTATGTCCAATTTTTGAAATTCATCATGTAATGAATACTTTAATAAAACTGACTGTGACAAAAGGTATCATTTGGCTCACTTTCCCATTAGAAAAGTTCAAATTTTCTAAAAAGTTAACTTTCCCACTAACTTCAAACTCGCACACAAAACTTTTAAATTTAACTATAATACCAATCAATCCCAAGGCAAATCAAACCGCTTTACTTGTCTCATTTTTTAGATTTTTTATCTCACTAATTTTGCACAATTACAAGTAATTATCTTTTAGGTGAGATTATAGTGTAAAAATTCTTTTAAATTTATTAGGTAGAAGTTGAACTCTAGTAGTGATATCCCACATAAAAGTCAAGCTGATCAGCTACTAATTTTATTTAACAGGTAAAATTAACTTAAATTTCATTGGTCATTTTGTTGAATATTACATAAATATTGGATAATTGTTGCTGTGAATATTCTTGTAGTCAGGACTCAGGAGCAGAAAGGTATCTATGTTATGTCATTTCCAGCGAATTCTACGGTGTAAAATATTTGTTTAATTGAATGGACGTTAGTACCTAAGCAGGTTGTCATTATTTAAAAACCCAACTAGATTGCGTATCAACAAATGCATTAAGAAATGTTTGCTCCAAATCAAGGCAAATACATCACTTATGGTATATATACAAGTGGACTGGAATAACTAGGTAAGTAAGTATTAACATGCAGAGTCGTTGTTATACTAAACATTGACGCGAATTTAGCTGATAGACTGTGGTAGATGTTTATGATGACAAAATGTTTTGTGCCATATCGGACAGGTCGTTGAACTACAATTATGCTGTCTTTGGTATTCTCTAAACAGATTTGAATAATAATCACCATTTACCTTCTAAAAACATGACAAAATTTTAACGCAAAATATTAATCACATTAGTTAGATATATTGAATTATTATTTGTTTTCTCGCACTCCCGAACACATCAACTATTGGGAAAAATCAAGAATAGCCTGATTTACCGAACTAAAAATCGGAAAAATTCCAGCATAATATGCTAGAGTTTTAATTTTTTATATATGAGAATCCAGCATATACAACAACAACAACAAACCCAGTATATTCCGACATAGCGGGTTCTGGAAAGGGTAGTGTGTACACAGCCTTACCCCTACCTATGAGAATCCAGCATAATGTGCTGGAGTTCCAAACATAATATGCTGAAAATTTATACGCAAGAGCTTCATAATCCAGTATATTATGCTGGAACTTTTCGTATTTTAACTAGGGTATTTTTATTCAAATTTTATCTCTATATAAAATAGTGGCTATTTTTAGTGACTTTGCAAGCGTCAGCTATTTTCCAATTGCAAGTTTGGAAACTGGCTAGCCTATGGTATTTTTACTCTAACTATTGAACGGATTTTGAAAAGCCCAATACACTCCCTGAAGGCCCAAAATACACTGCTCTTAACCAAAGGTTCAAAGCAATAAGATGCAAAATATCTCAGAAGATGACACGTGTCATGCTATTGCCCGTGCTTACGTAGTTCCGAATAAAGAAACAGATAGTACTACTAAACTATTGTTTCTACAAAGTGTAGTAAAGATAGAAATTGAGAGGTGTACCTCAAATCTCCCACCAGACATGGCTGTCGTTCAAATTTCCAGCTCTCTCTGCACTTCCATTCGCGGTAATTCTATTAGCAATTTCTTCCTCTTTTTTTTTTTTTTTTTTCTTTTTTCCTTTTCTTAAAAAACTGAAAGAAATAACAAATACTATGTGGTTTTTGCAGATGTTGTTATGTCAAACCCAGTAAGTGTTCCTTCTGTTAGGGGCTCAACTCGTACACAATTTGGGACTGTTTTTGCAACTGGTTCTCCCCTCTGTAAGTCCACTTTCGTTGTCTGTTCCCTTTTAATTTTTTTTTTTAAATCAATTTGTGCGTTGTAATTATTCTATATTACTGGATAAAATGGGTTCCAAATCTGCTCTGAGTTTTAAGAAGTGGTTACTTCAGTTCAAATTTGATTATGTTTTTCAATCGCGTTCTACACTTTAATTTGTTAGTAATAGGCTTTTTGTCATTGCTAGGCCATTTTATGCCCACGTATTACTCAGGTCTTAGTTCGATCATAGATTTCTTATCTTCATAGCTAGGCTCACACTAAGGTTGCTCAAAACCGAACTTTAACCGTTAACTGAACCACAAAATTGGCTTCTTGGTATCGGTTATCAGTGTAGCGGTTGGTGAGCGGATTAAACTTTTATAATTAACAACTTATCGGTTTGGGGGTGGATTAATCAATTTCCTTATCAGATAAACCGTTAATCCGTTAGGAATTTTTATAATTACATTTTTACCCCTATGTATATAAAGTATCTAAATATCTTTTTGGAATCCAGTAGTAGTTAGATTAGACTGTTGCACCAAAGTTACTGGTGCATAAAAAATTAAAAGCAACTTGGACTATTTTGTTCGTATCTCTTAGTCTTAGTATTTGTTTTTTTAAACTTTGAATCACTTGATTTCCTTTTGCATACTTGATAGTGCACAACTGCTTTCGCCTATGTTGTGCTTTTTGGATGTGCTTCATGCGCTTCACTTTTCTGGTAATCCAAAAACATGAATAAACAAACCTAAGCTGATTAACCACAAATCTTTGCAAAAGCAGTTGTGCAAAGAACCGTAAGTTGTTATTTTAATTTCGTCGGTAGAAGTTGGACTACATGTGCGTTTAATTTCATTGTCTCTTAGTCTTTGATTTAGCCTATTCACCGCCCGATAATTGCTAATCCGATACCGAACCGACCGATATCTTATCGGTTGGCGAACGGATTAGTACAGTTTAAAGCCGATAATCAATAAGCCAAACCGTTAAGCATAATTATCCGTCTGATAAGCAGACCAAGCTCACACCAGGGAATTAATAAAAGTTTTGAAGATGACTTTATCCTTTACTAAATTATTTGTGAGTAATAAAGCTTAAGTGAAGTACTTTGTTTTCGTAAAAAAGCTGGAGTGAAGTATCGGATGCCAACTTTTGAAATGAATAGATGAAGACTAAGATCATCTTTTGTCATTTCCTCATTTGCTTTCGGTCTTTGTTTATTTGTATATTTTGTCCATGGCTTGCGTAGCTATCCCTGCTGTCATGACTATTTATGAGTTTCCTGTGCGCTCAAAAGAATTCTCATTAACCATATATTATTAAACAAATCTAACACAAATCGTTTCATGACTTTAAGATCGTGGAACTAGTGACTCTCACAAATATGTGCAAAAGAACAAGTAATCAGTAAATCTATTATATTCTTCTGTGGGTGATCAACTCTGATATCTTTACATTAGATGATTTGAGAGGAAGCCCTCATCTTTCTCCCTTCCTTCCCTTTTTCTTTCAGTTGACGTCTATAGAGAACATTGTTCTTTCTTAAGGTAGAGAGAGGACCAGTTTCAATGGAAGTTATTTTGTATCGCGTTACATCATATGTGAAGTTACTTAACCATTTAATTAGAGAGACCACTCTATATTTTTGGTCAATTAGATTTTGGACTCAATATTTATTTAAATTAATTACCACTTAATAACCAGATAAATAAGTGCAGGCTATCACGTGGGTCACACTAGGAACAATGCGGGTTATCTTCCTTCTTGGTATTCGACCCTAATGCTTGTATGTTCTCTTTTCTTTCTGTTTTTTGGGTGGTGGTTGGGGGTTGGGGTTGGTTAAGTGGAAGAGGTATACTGTAAACATGTCGAGCCATTTACATTACATTGTAGATTTGCTAGTATACTTTTTCTATACCTTTATAACTGTAGTTCAAGAAGCTAGTAGCTAGGATGTGTGATATCTGTTCCTCTGCATTTGCAGTGATTAGGAATAGTTTCTACCGAGTAAAGGCTGTTCCAAGTAGGGCGACATCAGTTTCCATACGATGCGGGCAGAGTACCAAGGAAGAAAGTAATTTAGACGTATGGCTTGGTCGATCCGCCATGGTTGGCTTTGCTGTTGCTATTAGTGTGGAAATAGCCACAGGCAAAGGACTTCTAGAGGTAGGCCACTTGTTCTCAGATCTTTCTATTATTGTGTATATTGTATCACATATTGGATATTAACATTTCTTGCGGTGGAACATGTTAAATTGTACATAAACTTTGATATATTAGCTCTTACCAAATTACAATTTGTCATAATGTCAGATATATGTAGATTGGAAGCACCTGACATGATGTTTGATATACCTCTTAAATAGTTTCTAATTTTGTTCTTCCAAGCTGAAAATGGAAAAAAGAATCTCCCTCGTGCATCTATAGGCATTAGACTGTCATGCTGCAAAAATTTGAAACAATTTAGCGTATAGGCAAACACCATGGTAGTAACTGAGTTCAGCAGATACCATATATATTTGAGGTTCTGCTTTTGGGTTGTGACGTTGAATGTTCTGCAGTTTGTATATTGTCTATATATCAGAGTTTAACCATCATATAACTGTTTGAGCAACTACATGATTTAGTAGTTAAACTTTTTCTGGTTTTTCAGAATTTTGGGGTTACAGGGCCCTTGCCTACAGTTGCATTGGCCGTCACTGCATTGGTGGGCATTCTGACCGCCGTCTTCATCTTCCAGTCTGCTTCAAAGAACTAGTCTGCTTCAAAGAACTGATTCTTCTTCTCTCTTCTTGTTTTATGTATCTAAGAGTGATATTGATGTTCGTTAAATGAATATTGTCAATTTGTCAATAGAAAAACTATTTTCTGCAGAGTTTTCCATCCCTTAATCTTGTAAAATTTGTGTTTGCTTGAATCCAGCAGAACTGCATGTCTATTACCAATGTGCAAGTGGTCCTTCAATCAACATTGTAGAATGGGTTTTTCTATTATATATGACATGTTCCTACTTCTACTGACATGTCGAAATGGTTGGAGGAATAAAAACAAGTATAAGCAGGAGTAGCTGCTATAGTTCATGCTAAGATAGACCGTCTAACAGTTGCTCTTATTCAACTAACTTTTTCATATCGGATGGACAAAAAATGTTATGTGACTTCTTTCCTATATGTCCAAGTTTTTGTGCGCAAAGTTGGCGGAAGATAGCATGTACCTGGTGACCAGGGCAGATGTAGTGTATTATCGACGGGTTCAATTGAATCCATAACGTTCGATGCAGAGTAAAAATTTATAATTGCAAAAATAGCAGATATGAACTCATTACTTAAAAAATATAATGGATTTAATGCTTGAAACTTTAACAATTGAACCCATAAGATTTAAATCCTGAATTCGTCAAATAAAGGAGGTATAGATTAGAGGCGGATCCAGGATTCTAAGTTTATGGGTTCCTGTCGCAATTTCAAATTAATATACAATAATAACTGGGTTCACAAATAGATATTTATAGATATTTAATAAATTTTTTAACAAAAATACAGAGTCTACACAAAAGTTACTGGGTTCCCGGAAACCCGTATACTACACGCTAGATCCGCCCCTGGTATAGATGCGGACGATTACATTGTGAAAAGTAGTTCCGTTGGTTTGTCGTTCAATTTTTTGTTTGATAAATAAAAGATTTTATTTACCAAGTATAATTATTTACAATCCTAACAAGACTGAAACTAGCTTTTTATCATAGCTCCTGCTGGACATGAAACTCCAGCTGGGAGTTACCTAACTTTGCTACAATCCATCTCCTGCTTCTTTTGTATTCTAAACTACATCAGGTTACCAGTTCAGTATTTTCATGATTCTATCTAACATAGGAAATAACTTGGCCCTGACGTGTAGTTCTTGGACGATTAGAATTAGCTGATCTCTTCTTCTTCTGGAAGATAACATTGTTCCTCTCTTGCCAAATATGATAAACTGCTGCTAATATCATTATGCATATTGCTGCCCCTCCACTATTATCTTTGGCCACCTTTTCTATCCACTACAGCTCCTCCTGCCAAGCTCCCTTTGTTCTCTGTATGCTTTGCCAATTTACAAGCTGCTGCCATATAGTTGCTGAGACTTCACAGTCAAAGAATAAACATTGTAGTGTTTCATTCTCCCTTTGACAGAGTGAGCATGTTTGGTCTGCAATAATCCTCCATCTTGTTAGCCTTTCTTTTGTAGCTAACCTGTCTTGTATTGCTAGTCGTAGTATGAACATCCAGTTTGGTAGTCCTTGGTTGTTACGCAATAGTTTCCTCCATGGCACCTTCTGAAATTCCCCTTGCATAGCTTTGTATATGTGTCTTATAGAGAATCTCTCCATCAGATGTACATCCTCTTCTGTATATCCAACAACCTCAAAGTAGTTTCTTACCTTGAATATCTTTTGGATGATCCATGATGCACTCTTAGGCTCTGAAATACATGTGGTGTTCCTCTTTATGTAGTATGAATGAATCAATTGGACCACAACTTTTCCTTCTTTGTATAAATATTTCATAGGAGCTTGAAAATAGCTGCTTATTCCACAACTCCACATTAGTAAAGTTAAGATCACCTGCTACCTTTGGAGCACACATTTTGTTCTAGGCAATCAATACCTTTTTGGTAGGTTCAGCAGCTCATATCCATACGAATACCTGCAGATTGTTTCTATGAATTGAATGATTTTCTTTGGCAAAATGAATATCTGAGCCCAGAATGTTTCAATTGCAACTAGAACACTCTTAACTAGCATTGCTCTTCCAGCATATGACATAAATTTTGTTGTCCTGCTTTGGATCCTGCTTAACATTCTGTCAATTAGAGGTTCATATTGGATAGCTAATAACCTCTTGGTGCTCAGTGGGACACCCAGGTATCCAAAGGGTATTTCACCTTTAATGTACCCTAGCATGTCCATAATATGTTGTTGACTCCACCAAAGTAAATATAGTTTTTTTTAGGATTTGCAATTAGTCATGAGGCTGCAGAAAATACTTGAAATTGTTGATGGAGTATCTTGACTGATTGCAGGTCCCCTCTACAGAAAAGAAGTAAATCATCAGTATATCCCAATTGAACTAAGTTGACTTTGGCACATTTTGAGTGAAATTAAACTTCTTGTTATCCTTTAGTGGCTTCAGTAGTCTGCTGAGATACTTCATGGCCATCACAAATAAGAATGGAAATTAGGGATCACCCTGCCTCAACCCTTTTCTTGCCTTAAAATGTATAGCTGGCTTACCACTGATTATTACGGAGTAGGATATTGTACTGATACATGTCATTATCCACTTCACAAATAGTTCAAGGAATCCCAACAGCTTCATTACTTGGTCAATATACACCCATTTCACATAATCATATGCTTCTGCATATCTATTTTCAGCATGCATCTTGGGGATATGTTCTTCCTCCCATAGCCTTTTAACAGTTCATGGCTCATGATGATGTTTTCAGTGATCATTCTACCTGGTACAAAGGTTGTTTGGCAGTTATCTATTAAATCTGCCATAACTTTATGTAGTCTTGCTGTTAGAACTTTTGATATGATCTTATATAGCACTGTGCAACAGGATATAGACCTGAATTCCTTGATGTTAGTTGGGTTCTTGACTTTAGGGATCAAGGTAATAGTGGTGCAGTTGATGGCCATGTACATATCAGCATTTTAAAAAAATTTCATTACTGGTGCAGTAACTTCATCACCTAAAGAAGTAAGAGTTATAACCATCACATCCAAGTGCTTTATTATCATCAATATCTAGTATAGCTCTCTAGTAATTGTCTTGATTAGCTGTAGTTGTTAATGTCTAGTTAGAGTATAACCTTTCTACATGATCTCTGGGATAACTACTTGCAATTGTGAAGCTGTTGTACCAAGTAGTCTTTTGTAGAAGGTCAATATTTCCTCTTCTACTTCAGTAGCACTTTGAAGGATTTGTCCTGAACTGTTAGTTATAGCCTGTTTGGCCAAGCTTCTCAAGAAAAAAAAGGTGCTTTTTTTCCCCAAAGCACTTTTTTTTCTTCCTAATTTTAGGTGTTTGGCCAAGGTTATTTGGGGAAAAAAGTGCTTTTGGGAAGAAGCAGAAGCAGTTTTAAAGAAGCAGAAAAAAGTAGCTTCTTTCCCAAAAGCAGAAGCAGAAGCAGTTTTGGCTTTTCTTCTTACCTAAAATACCCTTAACAAAATATAGTATATACCAAAATAACCCTTAAACCTAATACTTAGGATATTAATTTATAAATATTTCTTCTTATTTTTAGGAAACTTTCTAATATATAGTGTCTTTGGGGGTGAATGCTTTTATATTTGTTGAAAGAATTTTAATATATTTAACTTATATTAAAAGAATTAAGTACTTTTTAATTTTATTTTCATATTTTACTTAAATAAAATGATTTTTTTAATTATTGCATGTAATAACAAAATTTTGATATTATTTATTTACTTATAATATTAATTATTAAGTAAATCTATTCATGTTCTTATTCGTAATTTGACACTTAAAAGCACTTTCTAAAAAGTTTGGCCAAACACAAATTATTTCTCAAAAGTGCTTTTTAGACTGATTAGCCAAACACAAACTGATTCTCTCCAAAAGTACTTTTTTTTAAAAGCACTTATCAAAATAAGCTGATTTCTCCAACTTGGCCAAATAGGCTATTAGTTTGCTAAATGATTTGCTGGCCTGTTTTTCATACAAGCATGGAAGTATGTTGTGTTAGAATCACCTAGTTTGAGCCACTGAATTCTTGACTTCTGCTTCAACACACTCTTTTCAACCTCCAACCACTTTTTCAGTTCTAGTTTTGCAGCCTTTTCTTGTAGTATTGCCTCAGTGTCATTTCCTAGGAGGGGCATCTGAGTTTGGAGACCTTCTATGACTGTCCAACCGGACGGGACGGGACGAAATTAACGGGACGAGACAGGACGGGACGGCATTTAAGCGGGACGGTGGCGGGACGGGACGAAACGGTCGTCCCATCCCGTCCCGCTAACAAACGGGACGGGACGGGACAGAATGGGATGGCACGGGACGGGACGGGATGGGTTCGTGGGCCTTAAGTGTATTTTTTTTAAAAAAACGTCTAGTTTTTTGGAAAATTACTATGTTTTTAAAGTTTGCAACGGCTAGATTTTTGACTTATTTAATAAACTTAAATGTTATTATGTTAAAACGAAAATTAGAAAATTAAGTAAAGAATTATAAAATATTAAAACAAAAGACTTGTAATGAAATATTCTAGTAATTGTAAATTTATAATAGAGTTATAATTTATTTAATATAATTTCAAAGTATTAACTATTAAGTAACTAAGACAATTCATAAAAAAAATTCAATGCTTAGATCCTTTTATTTTATTAATGGAACTTTCAAATCTCAAATACAAATATAATTCTTTTGAAGAGCACCTAATCTACGCAGCCACCTTCTAGGAAGGGTTCTGTTTGAACTAGGCCTCTTCGTAGCCAATTATAAATTATCATACTAATATTTGTAGCTCCTATATAGTTTCTTTGTAACTTATCAATAATATCTCTCGGACATTATTCTGGAATTGGCAGTGTTGATTGATGTTCTATGAGTTCCATGCCATCATCGGTCCCAGTGTTAAGTATCTCATTGTATTTTTCTTCTTCACTAGTGTTTAATTTTTCAAAACCAAGATTTCTTCTTTCTGCATTAATCCAATTCTGAATAATACGGAAATCTCTAGGTTGTCCTCTGCTAATGAATGTCTATGATCTCCGATTTGAAATATTGTTGCGCTAAAAGCATTCTCTGGTGCTAAGAATCAAGTTCATCATCAATAGAGGAATCAAAATATGTTATATCATCCATATCTTCCCATAAGAATTTCTACTCTAAACTTAGAAGTAGAAGGAGCAGTTTCACCACTTATTGTTTCTATAGATTTATATTTATCAAACATTGATCTAGATTCTAGCATAAGAATTATGTTAGCTTGGAAGTCTTCGGGAGATGTTCATATTCTTGAATTGCTAAATTTTGATAAATTTTAAAAACAAGTCCCTTTGCACCTCTTAATTTTAAATATGGGTTAAGTATTGTAGAAATTAAATAAACTTGGGGAATAGAGAAAAAATACTTTTTAAATTTTGCAATCATTTCATTAATGGCCGGTGCATAAGTTGGATTTATTTTATACTAACCAAATACAACAGAACTTTTACAAATATACCATAAAAACTCGTGGGACAGCCGGGCCGGGACATGATGGGACGGGATATGCGGGACAAGCGGGACGGGACGGGACGAGACCAAACGGGACGAAATGGGACGGGACAAACGGGATAAAATGGTCGTCCCGTCCCATCCCGTGTCTCGTTTAACATTGGCCCATCTCGTTTAACTTGGGGCAGGAAGGGATGGGACTGGACTGGACCGGGACGGGACGCGGGACGGGACGGTCCGTCCCCTCCCATTAGACAGCTATAATACATTCTAATTTGTTCCTTTCTACTTGAATCTTGTACCCAATACCACCGAACTCTTGGTAGTTTAGCTGTTTTAGAGCTCCTTTTAGCACTTTGAGCTATTTCACACATTTAACATTGCAGTTCCCCTGTGTCTGTTCTTCCAGCATTGCTTAACTGTTTCATCAAAGTCATGGTGACTTGCCAAACAGTTGAGAAACTTGAAAGGTCTTGATTAGTACCATCAATAGCTACACTCAAAGGGCAGTAATCTGAGAAATCAGGATTCATAATGACCCCCTCCATGGAAGGCCATTTCTGCATCCATTCTGCGTTACCAGTATTCTATCAATTCTACTATGGATATGGTTGTTTGTCCAGGTGAATTTCCTCCCCACTATTTTGAGTTTATCTAGTCATATGTTCAGTATGAAGTTTTTGAAGTCCCTCACCTCTATCTCATGTACTGGATTTCCCTGCACTCTATCTTCACTAGATAGTATAGTATTAAAATCACTCATTATTAAGCTAGGGCCACTGACTCCATTCATAGTTATCTTTAGGTTCTTCCATAGGCTCTTCTTGTCTTGTACAGTGTGCATTCCATAGACTACACAAAAGTTGAAATTGATACTGTGCTGATTCATGGTCACATGCCCTATTAAATATTGTTCATGTACTCGGATCACATTAAAATCCACCTGTGTTTGATCCCATACTATCCATATTCTACCACCTGGTTTATTATTGAACCAGCATTGGTTGCCTTAACTATATTCTCTATAACAGCCATAAGTACCACTTTATTCTTCCTACAATTTTTTTGTTCTTTTTGCTTATCAATCAACACCCTAGCATATGAGACTCTATCAGCCACTGTGGTACATGCATCAGTATACAAGGGCTTACCCAAACCACTCCCAATTTTGCTTAGGGCCTATTTGCTTCAATAGTTAAGTGGTAGTTTAGGAACTTGATCCATAGAGGAATGATTTTAAGCACTTCCTCATTGGAATCAAAGCTTTCCGTCCATGGTCTAATTATGAT
Source organism: Nicotiana tabacum (assembly GCF_000715075.1). Lineage (NCBI taxonomy): Eukaryota > Viridiplantae > Streptophyta > Magnoliopsida > Solanales > Solanaceae > Nicotiana > Nicotiana tabacum. Next base: position 168,322,163 of record NC_134086.1, on the reverse strand, counting down.
TAGCCTGCTATTCTTAGTATACGGACCATTCAACAACACTTCATCCCTCTCTTCACTACTATTCATCAAAATTATGAAATAACAATTGTTATGGAAGAGTACCTTAGGTTTTTTTGACATTACTCCACTGACTAGCTATGAAGCGTTCAATTGCCCCAATAGTTGGAGTATTTCCCACCACATACAAGATTGTTGCTCAACTCTACTTCTGGTTTTCTTCTAACAATATCCTCTTCCAAAAGTTGCACTACAACTTCCCCATCCTGCATTACTGGAGGGATGTAGGTTAAATTCATACCCTTAGCTGCAAATTTGTCCTCCTGGAACAAACATGTCACGACCCGGATTTTCCACCCTCGGGAGTCGTGATGATGCCTACTCATAGAAGCTAGGCAAGCCATGAAATTTAGAAAATTCTTTACTCCTTTGTTTTAATCCTTTTAACAACTTGCATTACCAGGTGATAAACATGTAAATAATAGCGGAATATGAGATTAAGCGGAAGACTTAAACAAAATAAACCAAAATAATACGGAAATCAACATATGCCTCTACCCAGAAACTGGTGTCACAACATTCACGGACTATATATGATTACTACATACAAACGTTTGAAAGAAGGAACGATGTCTGTCTCGGATACAATGATAACAGAACAAAATAACTGATAGAAGAGACGTCGGGCATGCGAACGCCTGCAGGACTACCTCGGAATCTCGATGGACTGAAGGCTGGCTCCCAAGCTACTGCTGCTGACCCAATACTACTTCGGTATCTGCACATAAGTGCAGAGTGTAACATCAGCACAACCGACCCCATGTGCTGGTAAGTGCCTGGCCTAACCCCGTCGAGGTAGTGACAAGGCTAGGACCAGAGTCCAATTAAACCTATGCAGTTATATGATATACAACAGAAAGTAAAGCAGGAATAAACAAGTAAGGATGAGAGGGGGTGTGACAACCCGGCCAGTCGTCTCATGAGTTACCGCTCCGTTTCCTCCATTTCAGCTTCTTTATGCTTCGTTATCCGTGTTTTATGTGATCGAGTTGATTAGTTCGAGTTCGGAGAGGATTTGGTAAGAAATGAGACACTTAGTCTCTTTTAAGAAGGCTTAAGTTGGAAAAGTCAACCGGGTTTTTACTTATGTGTTAGAAGGCTCGGAAGTGAGTTCCGATGGTTCGGTTAGCTTCGGGAGGTGATTTGTGACCTAGGAGCACGATCGGAATGGGTTTTGGAGTTATAGAGAAGATTTAGGCTTGAATTGGCGAAATTGATATTTCGGTAAATTCCGGTTGATAGGCGAGATTTTGATATAGGGGTCAGAATAGAATTCCGAGAGTTGCAGTAGCTTCATTGTGTCATTTGGGATGTGTGTGCAAAATTTCAGGCCATTCGGACGAGATTTGATAGACCTTTTGATCGAAAGCATAATTTAAGAGTTCTTGGAGTTCTTAGGCTTGATTCCTATGTTAAATTGGGGATTTGATGTTGTTGTGAGCGTTCCGAAGTTTTGAGCAAGTTTGAACGATGTCATGGGATGTGTTGGTGCAATTGCTTTGAAGTTCTCGGAGTTCCGGGATGTTTTAGTGCAAAAATCATAGTTGTAGCAGGTCTACAGGGGTTGCAGGCCCCGGAACTCACTCACGCGGTTCGCACAAAAATAAGTGTGCCCGCGTTGAGTGCTGTGCGGACCGCACAAAAGCGGGCGCGGCCGCAGTAGGCGTCGCGCGGACCGCACAAAAGTGGGCGCGGCCGCGGTAGGCGTCGCACGGACCGCCTAAAAGTGGGCGCGGCCGCAGTCGTTTTGTTGCGGCCCGTGGTAGCTGAAACCTGAGGGGTACCTATAAATACGAGGTTTTGGGTTTTATTTAATATTTTGACCTAGAGAGCTCGGATTTTGGCAATTTTTCAAAGGTTTTTCAAGAAATTCATCGGGGTAAGTGATTTTAACTCAGATTTGGCTAGAATACATGAATCTATCACTGAATTCATCATTTAATTCGTGATTTGAGATGGAATTTGGGAAGAAAATTGTGAAACCTTTCAAAAATGTAAAATGATGATTTGAAGGACCAAATGGTATCGGAATTGGATAATTTTGGCATGGTTAGACTCGTGAGGGTATGAGGATTCTGAAAATATAAATTTTACCTGATTTCGAGACGTGGGCCCGGGGCTCGGGTTTTGCTAATTTCGAGATTTTTTGATATTTTTTGAATGTTTTCGCTTGGGATTTGTTCCCTTAGCATATTGTGACGTATTCGTTCTGATTTTAGATAGATTCGACGCTCGTGGAGGCCAATTCGAGGGGCAAAGGCGTCGCGAGCTAAAGAATTAGCCAATTCGAGGTGAGTAATGATTGTAAATGATGTCCTGAGTGTTTGAAACCCTGGATTGCACATCGTAGTGCTATATTGAGGCAAGATACGCGCTGGATGATGAGCGTGAGGTCTTTCACTACTGGGGATTGTGACTTGGTCCATCCCGATTGATGATTTTACCGAATATTTGACTGAAATTCATTTGTTATCAGCATGATTTGGGCTGATTGCCATATTTGGGCTTCGTGCCAACTATTTGAACCCTTCAGGGATTTTTATCATTGTTTCCTCACTGCTTGACTTATTATTTGAACTCAGTCCTATTGATATCTACTGTTTTACAAACTCAACCACTTTTACTCAGATTTGAAACTTAAATGATATTTCTACATCATGTTTTGGGTTGAGAACTACTGTTTTACTAATGCCCAAGGGGCTTGTGATGATTTTGGACTGAGTGAGGTCGAGGGCCATATGTGAGGATATGCTGAGTGATATGAGGCCGAGGGCCTGAGATACTTTATATGCCACGAGGTGGCTTGGGTGAAGTGAGGCCGAGTGCCGAGTGATGATGCCACGAGGTGGCTTGATATAACGCTTGGGCCGTAAGGGGGCCCTCCGACGTCTGCACACCCACAGTGAGCGCGGGTACCCATTGTTCTGAGTGATCGATACTATGCTCGAGGGGCTGATATGAGTGATTGTGAGGTAGCCCAAGGGGCTGATACTATTCTGAGAGTGAGCCTGAGGGGCTGATACTGTTCTGAGTGATTGATACTGAGCCCGAAGGGCTGATACTGTACTGAGAATGAGTCCGAGGGGCTGATACTATGCTGAGCGATTGATACTGTGCCCGAGGGGCGGATTTCTACTTGTTATTTACCTATTAAATTACCTGTTTTACTTGTTTTAAAAAGGAATATCATTTGATTCTTCACTGATTTACTGCTTTAAGTGATTTTACTGCTTAATGTGGAATTGATTTGTGTCTTTACGTATTTTCATACTTTCAGCCATTATTTATAATTGTTACTCACTGAGTCGGAGTACTCACATTACTCCCTGCACCATGTGTGCAGATTCAGGCATAGCAGAGTCCGCACCTGAGCGCTGATTCCGTCCAGGCTAGGTAGTGATTTGGAGTTACGAGGTAGCTGTTGACGTCTGCAACCCCTTGTCTCTCTTATCCTCCATCATTTATGTTTTCTTCAGACTGTTGTATCGGATTCTGTACTTTGTAGACCTATAGCAGATTCTGTAGTAGCTCATGAATGGTGACACCTCGGTTTGGGATGTATCGGGATGGTCCCTACTGTTGTTAACGTTAAAATTCCGCAATTTATGAGTATTATATTATATGTTATTACTGTTTATGATGATTAACTGTTTAAAAGAGGTGTTCCGTTTTGGTCTGGCTGACCTTGTCTTCACGAGAGGCGCCATCACGACCGGGTTTGGAGATTGGGTCGTGACAGAGGGAAACATGCTTCGGGGAATAGCAGGTAAAACAAAGTATCAAGAAAACTATAAAGTAATCAAAATCCAACCACTAACAAGAATAAGAAAAACAAAGGCAGATTTCACTTTCTTTTCACGTCTTGTTGCAGGCGTGCTGTTGACATCCAATTTTGTCCCTCCTTTCTTCCAAACTATTTCTTTAAGTTTCTAATATCACTAATAATATGAGGTAGTTATTCTACTATATTATTTACACAAACTATGCCTATTTGTTATTATTATTAAATCTATTATTATTATTATTATTATTATTATTATTATTATTATTATTATTATTATTAATAATAATAATAATTCTATAGCTATCGTCTTTATCATTCATACCTTAATCGTATTTATTGTTACCTTTCACGAAAAGTATTTTTATTTCTTTTATCTCACTAAGCGAGAATATTTTTTGCAATCACTTTTAAATATTACGAAATTATATTCAATAAATCTTGCGGTATTTTACGATTAGTATTTTATTTAAATATTAGCAATTATGATTATGTATAATAAATAGGTTAGTTACTTGCCTTTTTTTAGCATTAATATTGTTATTATTAGAAGCCCTAAGAATTTGGTAAGAAGAAAGGAAATGTGGCCTAGTTACTAGCCCAATATTTTTCTACTAATTCTAGCTGCCCAAATCATTCCAAACAGGACAGCCCAAGTAAATCTTTAAATCAGCCTACAAATATTAGCCCATGTCTCAATTCTTTTCTAGATTCTTCCACAAAAATATCTCTCTTTTGGATTTCAAAAATTCCATTTAATTGTTAATGAATTTTCTCCTCAAATCTAACGCCTCTTACCCCACCCCTCTCTCTCTTCGTATCTGTTACAGTTCACATGGCTTCCCTGCCATCTTTCCTCTTCCGAGCATAATGGCACAATGACTCTCACAAAATTAGGCAAAGATCTCGCTGTTTTCGGGAAGAATACAAGGCAAATCTTTTTTGAATCTTGCCTCTCTGATTCTTCCTCTTTTCTTTTGCCTCTACCAACGTTCAAATTTCAAAAGGGTTAGAGGTAAAATCCCGCCCAAAGAGCCATATGTTTCTTTTATAAATACTTGCAATAGGGAAATATTGGGGGGACTTCTGGATGCTATCTTCTCCTCACTAAAATTCACTCTTTCCTATTAGCTATCTCCTTAAGTAAAAGCTTTAACTTTAACACCTCTACTATTTCTATTTGGTATTTACATAGCAGAAATTTTGGTTATCCTTTATTTATTTTAGTTGAGTCTTCTTTTGTCCGAGAGGAAGGAGTAAGGTCGAGATCGAAGTTCGATAGCACATCTAAGACCCGCCTCAGTTCGCTGCCCTGCAAAAGGTTTGTATCTTCCCCTCTCGCTCTCATTTTGATTTTGATTAGGGTACGTTTGATGCCTGGTGTGTATTTGCTGGAGGACTGTTAGTTTCTATTAAGCTTTTATATTTGGTGCTATAAAAATAGCTCTAATAAATGTTTGTTTAAGGTAATGATCTATGACTAAAGTTGTTAGCAATAATCCTTTAAGGAGATCATGTTCTGGTATGTAGTGTTAGAAGTATGCTTGACTGATATTTGATGAAATGCTCACATGAAAATACCTATCTCCTTTTGAATACTTTTCTATTAGATGCCATGATTTTAAGAAGGATTTTTTCCATGAGCTAGTCGCCTTGCAAAAGATTAATTTGCTATTGTGATTTAGCACCTTTGCGCCTAAACATCATGCTTAGGATTCCGAACAACTTGTTTAAGAATAGATTTATCTAAATGCATACTGTTAAGCTAGGACTTGATATGCTTTAGCCAAAGTTATGAACTTATTGCTATTAGTTATCCAAAATTCTTTTCTTTAGGAAACAAATATGGCTGAAATTTCATAAAATAATATGACACTATGACCTCTTTTCATATCTTGATCTTGATACATTGTTAAAAATCAAGTTCCACTTAGTAATCCTTCTTATCCTTGCATATATTAATTAAACTCTTAAGTTATTTTGCTAACGGTTTATTTTTCTCTTTCTTTATATGTACACTTTGGAGCACATGGAGTCTTAATTCGAGACCCTTGCAATGGAGTCTCAAAATGAGACTTGACGCCACTATCCGAGCACGGAGTCATCACATACCATATTCCTTAGATGCACCAAATAGCAAGAAAACAAGCGAAACGCTTGGGGGCGCCTATGGCGTTCTTCTTCTTTTAATTCTTTTCCCATTCGTTTTATCTAACTTTTGTGATTGTTAATTTGCCTGTGCATTTGGGGTTTATCTCAAGTTTAAATTTAATTATTTAGGCTTTTTGCTATATCACAGAGGATATGGTAATTAGAATAAGGTCTAAAATCGGTAATCTAATAACTTTTTTTATTTGCCACTAGTGTATTCAATTTTTAGTAAGCTTAATATTATACTTCAGACACTTCTTTTTATATAAAAAGTCAAACAGATTTCAAAGGAATTAGTTAATTGTTACTGGGAATGCGTATGGGTAGAATGCAGTGAGTTTTTCGGAATCTCTTTTATTCATCTTTGCAAGTAAGCCTTCAAATTTATTTGTGTCTTTCAAGCCGCATTTTGCCAAGACAAATTGACACCAAGTCTAGACCTATTTTTTAACCAAGAAAATATTTATTTACAAAAGATACTTTTTAAACTGATACTAGTTATTCAACTTTTATTATCCTGCCCATCTAATAGTTTAGTAATTCAAAAAGTGAGAATCAATTTTTAAGTCTACACTATAACTAAAGTAATTTTTTACGATTACCTTAATAAATTTGCACATATATTAGCTAAGGGATATGTTTATTTTAAGTATATACATAACATAATTAATTTGCTATATTTCATACTTGGTATTAATTAACCTAAGTTTGGCCGGTTAACCATATTTAATGGATCATATAGAGTGCTTAATACTTTCTCTATAAGATTAATTAGAACCCTTACTCATAGTCTTAAAGGTTAAGTAGGCCATAAAACAAAGTTAATTTTAAGCATTATTTAGCTAAAATTGGTGTCCTAATTCACCGTTAAAATAATCAGGTGGCGACTCTTTTTATGAATTAAACCTTCAGAATTACCAATATGTTATACTCTAGTTTGACCCGTGTTGAAATGGAATATAACAAGTGCAACCCGATCTCATGTCCTGTATCTCGTGGCAGGCGTGCCACCTGCTTCCATTTCATTTATCTCGTGGTAGGCGTACCACCCGCTCCCATTTTATTATATCTTGTGGTAGGCGTACCACCCGCTCCCATTTCATTATATCTTGCGGTAGGCGTACCATCCGCTCCCATTTTATTATATCTTGTGGTAGGCTTACCACCCGCTCCCATTACAAGCCAACAATAATCACAAGGAATACCGACAAGGGTACAAGAGCAATATAACAACTTCCCGGCAAGAGAACAATGATATTTCAACAACATCCCGGCAAGGGAACAATACTATCAAAACAAACATCCCGGCAAGGGATCATTAATATCAAACAAACATCCCGGCAAGGGAACAATGGTGATAATAACATATGAAGCGCAATAAACCACAACAGAGTCATAAGAATTATAATACAAGACTCACGGGCATGCTTGACACCAACGTATAGATACTCGTCACCATGCCTATACGTCGTACTCCATAATTAACATGTAGCAAATAAGACACAACTCCTAATACCTCAAGCTAAGGTTAGACCAAACACTTACCTCGATGCCTCGAATGCAACTCAAGTTTCAATTATAGCTTTACCCCTTGATTCCTCTGCCAATTCGCTCGTCTCTAGCCACAAGTTACTTAATTACATCAATAAACGCTAAATGAATCAATTTGAATGCATGAAAATGAGTTTTCCAAAGTTTTACCAAAAAAGTCAAAATCGCCCCCGAGTCACGTGGTCAAAACCCGAGGTTCGAACCAAAACCCGATTACCCATTCCCCTATGAGCTCAAATATGTAATTTATTTTGAAATCGGACGTCAAATCGAGGTCCAAATCCCCAATTTTTGAAAAACCTAAGTTCTACCCAAAACACCCAATTTTCCCCATGAAAATCATTGATTTGAAGTTGAAATCATGTTAAAAGATATTAATGATTGAAGAAAACTAGTTAAAAAATGATTTACAATTGATTTGGAGAAGAAAGGTTGTTTGAAAAATTGCCTCTTATGTTTTTGGAGTTTTTGAAAAATGCAAAATAACTGAAAATCTTATCTATTTATACCCCTCTCAGACACCCTGTGCGGACCGCACAAAATGGACTGCGGCCGCACAGGCCTTCTTGAGGGTAGGTCCAGTGCCCTGTGCGGACCGCACGAAATGGACTGCGGCCACACAGGCCTCCACCGTGCACCGCACGAAACCGACCGCGGACTGCACTGGCCCCCTTCCGCGGTCACACACATTTTTGTGCAGACCGCACTGGCGGGTTCAGAGACCTGCAACTTCTGGTTTTAAGTCTAAAACATCCCGAACCTACCCGAAACTCACCCGAGCCCTCGGAACTCCAAACCAAGTGCACACAAAACCTCAAGAACATCCTTCAGACTTATTCGTGTACTCAAATCACCAAAATAACATCATGAACATCAAATTAAACCTCGAGATCAATGAAATTTCTAAAAACTTTTTTAAACATCAATTTTGCAATTTAAGTCCGAATCACGTCAAATGACATCCGTTTTTCACCAAATTCCATAAAAACGTCTTAAATCATATATAAGACCTGTACCGTGCGCCAGAACTAAAAATACGGGCCCGATACCATCATGTTCTAAGCAAATTTCATTTCAAATTTCTTTATACAATTTCAGAAAACAATTTCCTTTAAAAATTCATTTCTCGGGCTTGGGACCTCGGAATTCGATTTTGGGCATACACTCAAGTCCCATATTTTCCTACGGACCCTCCGGGACCATCAAATCACGGGTCCGGGTCCGTTTACATGAAATGTTGACCGAAGTCAAATTTATTCATTTTACAGTCAAAACTTATCATTTTTCACAGATTTTCACATTTAAGCTTTCCAGCTACGCGCCTGGACTGGGCACACAAATTAAGGTGGTGCTAAGGGAGGTTTTTAAGGCCTCGAAACGTAAAATTTCATTGCAACACAAGTGATGACCTTTTGGGTCATCACAAAACATGCCCATGATCATCCGCCATCTCCAGTTTGCTCTACTTTTTTCTCGTGAATGTTCTTTTCATTGTCGATCTCAGCATTTCTCTGTTCCTTTGGCAAGCTTGCATGTACTGTTCTATTGCTCTTTGACCTGCTCGTACTCGCATCACTATTTGTGATCGGCGGTACAGCTAGTCCTTTAGCTCCAGAACTCGCCACAGGTGTCAGAAGAGTGCCTGAGCTCACCGGTGTTGCCAATTTAGCTCGAGCACTACCCAGATCTGGAAATTTAGGTCACTGTCACTTTCTGAATCGTGATCTTACTCTTGCATTTTCTCTTTAGCTTTTACAATTTTGTTTTCCTTGTTCTCGCATGATAATGTCTGTAAATTTCCTTTCTACCACTAGTGTTTTGCTGGTGTTTTCCTTCGCTCTTCCTCTTCCTCTTCCTCCCATTACCGGCGAGGGCGCAGGTTAGCTAGGTCACCTAATGCGCGCCGAGAGAAAAAAGCTAAGTTCAATTGGGTTGGTCCTACTTGGACTAGAAAACCCGATCAATGTGTCTTCGAGTCAAGTATTTTCTCTTAAATGGGTTTTTAAAATAGGTCTCGACAAACTTTGCATAGTGTATGGCTTCTTTGTTTTGTTAGTTTTTTTTAAAAAAAAAAGCTTTTATAGAAGAATAAAAAGGGTTTTTTTTTTTTTTTTTTTTTTTTGCAAAGAGAAAAGTGCTTTTGCGTACTTTTTTTTTGGTTCCTTTGTTTCGCAAGGAAGTTATTTCCACTATCTTTTATACAAAGCATGAGAAGATCAAATATAGATAAAATATATTACTCCCTCCGTTTATTTTTATTTGGGACGTTTCGACTTTTCACGCCCCTTAAAAAATAATAAATGAAGTGCATAATTTACTATTACTCATATTAATTGATGCATATTTTATTTGATTTGATAAAATGATTTGAAATGGGTAATAAATACTGTGGATATAAATCCTTCAGACTTATTCGTGTAATCAAATCACCAAAATAATATCATGAACATCAAATTAACCCTCCAGATCAATGAAATTTCTCAAAACTTCTTTAAACATTAATTTTGCAATTTAAGTCCGAATCACGTCAAATGACATCCGTTTTTCACCAAATTCCACAGAAACATCTTAAATCATATATAAGGCCTGTACCGGGCGATGGAACTAAAAATACGGGCCCGATACCATCATGTTCTAAGCAAATTTTATTTCAAATTTCTTTAAACAATTTCAGAAAATAATTTCCTTTAAAAATTTATTTCTCGGGCATGGGGACCTCGGAATTCGATTCTGGGCATACGCCCAAGTCCCATACTTTCCTATAGGTCCGGGTCCGTTTACCCAAAACGTTGACCGAAGTCAAATTTATTCATTTTAGTCAATACTTATCATTTTTCACAGATTTTCACATTTAAGCTTTCCGGCTACGCGCCGGACTGCGCACGCAAATTGAGGTGGTGCTAAAGGAGGTTTTTAAGGCCTCGGAACGTAGAATTTTATTGCAACACAAGTGATGACCTTTTGGATCATCACATTCTCTACTTCTAAAACAACTGTTCGTCCTCGAACGGACAGAAGATGAAAGTACCTGAGTCGGGGAAAAGATGGGGATAACGGCTCCGCATATCGGACTCGGACTCCCAGGTCAATGTCTTAGGAGGTTGACCTCTCCACTGAACACGAACAAAAGGAAAACTCTTCGATCTTAATTGACGAACCTGCCGGTCTAGAATAGCCACCGACTCCTCCTCATAAGATAAGTCCTTGTCCAACTGGACAGTGCTGAAATCTAACACGTGGGATGGATCGCCGTGATACTTCCAAAGCATGGACATATGAAATACTGGATGCACGACTGATAAGCTCGTCGGCAAAGCAAGTCTATAAGCCACCTCTCCCACTAGATCAAGAATCTCAAACGGGCCAATGAACCTAGGGCTAAGCTTGCCCTTCTTCCCAAATCTCATCACGCCCTTGATAGGCGACACTCGAAGCAATACCCACTCACCTACCATGAATGCCAAATCTCGAACCTTGCGGTCTGCATAACTCTATTTCCTGGACTGAGCTGTATGAAGCCTATCCTGAATAATCCTGACCTTGTTCAAGGCCTCCTGAACCAGATCCGTACCGAACAACTGAGCCTCTCCAGGCTCAAACCATCCAACCGGAGATCGGCACCGCCTACCATATAAAGCCTCATAAGGAGCCATTTGGATACTCGACTGGTAGCTGTTGTTGTAGGCAAACTCTGCTAAAGGCAAGAACTGATCCCACGAGCCTCCAAAGTCAATGACACAAGCTCGGAGCATATCCTCCAAAATCTGAATAGTCCGCTCGGACTGCCCATCCGTCTGAGGATGAAATGCTGTGCTCAACTCAACCCGCGTGCCTAACTCTCGCTGAACTGCTCTCTAGAAACATGAGGTAAATTGCGTACCTCGGACCGAAATAATAGACACATGCACACCATGAAGACGAACAATCTCCCGGATATAGATCTCAGCTAGCCTCTCAGATGAATAGGAGACTGCCACAGGAATAAAATGCGCTGACTTGGTCAGCCTATCAACAATGACCCATACAACGTCGAACTTCCTCCGAGTCCGCGGGAGTCCAACAACGAAATCCATAGTGATCCGCTCCCACTTCCACTCAGGAAGCTCAATCCTCTGAAATAATCCACTAGGCCTCTGATGTTCATACTTAACCTGCTGACAATTCAAACATCGAGCCACATATGCAACGATATCCTTCTGTATTCTCCGCCACTAATAATGTTGTCGCAAATCCTGATACATCTTTGCGGCGCCCGAATGAATAGAGTACCGGGAGCTATGGGCCTTCTCTAAAATCAACTCTCGGAGCCCATCTACATTAGGCACACACTCGACCCTACAATCTCAAAACTCCATCATCACCTAAGGTAACCTGCTTGGCACCTCCGTATTGCACCGTGTCTCTAAGGATACCCAAATGGGGATCATCGTACTGCCGATCACGGATACACTCCAATAAAGAAGAACGAGTAATCGTGCAAGCTAACACCCGACTGGGCTCAGAAACATCCAACGTCACGAACTGATTGGCCAAAGTCTAAACATCCAATGCAAGTGGTCTCTCACCGACCGGAATATAAGCAAGACTTCCCATGCTGGCTGACTTCCTACTCAAGGCATCGGCCACCACATTGGCCTTTCCCGGGTGATATAATATAGTGACATCATAATCCTTCAACAACTCCAACCACCTCCTCTGCCTCAAATTCAACTCCTTTTGCTTGAACAAATACTGAAGACTCTTGTGATCCATGAACACCTCACATGCCACGCCATACAGATAATGCCTCCAAATCTTCAATGCGTGAACTATGGCTGCCAACTCTAAATCATGAACTGGATAGTTCCTCTTATGAATCTTCAACTATCGCGAAGCATAGGCAATGTGTAACACGAGAAGCATCAACACGAGAACCTTGCCATCCTGCATCAACACTGCACCAAGCCCAACACGAGAAGCATCACAATAAACTATATTGGGTCAACCTGGTCATCGGGGTTGCGATAGATGAAAACCCCTCTACAAACCGACGATAGTAGCCTGCCAATCCCAACAAACTCCGAATCTCTGTAGCTGATGCTGGTTTAGGCCAGTTCTTAACTGCCTCAATCTTCTTCAGATCAACCTGAATACCCTCTGCTAATACAACATGACCCAGAAATGCAACTGAACTCAACCAGAACTCACACTTCGAGAACTTAGCATATAACTGACTATCCCTCAAATTCTGAAGAACCACTCTAGGATGCTGCTCGTGTTCCTCCCGGCTGCGGGAATATATCAAAATATCATCAATGAAGACTATCACGAACGAATCCAAATAAGGCCTGAACACTCGGTTCATCAAATCCATAAAAGTTGCTGGGACATTTGTCAACCCAAATGACATAACCAAGAACTCATAATGCCCGTACCGAAAGCGGAAAGCTGTCTTAGGGACATCGAATGCCCTAATCCTCAACTGATGGTAGCCAGATCTCAAGTCAATCTTTGAAAATACCTTGGCACCTTAAAGCTGATCAAACAAATCATCGATCCTCGTCAATGGATACGTATTCTTGATCGTAACCTTGTTCAACTGCCGGTAATCAATATACATCCTCATCGACCCATCCTTCTTCTTAACAAACAACACCGGCGCACCCCAAGGCGAAACACTAGGTCTAATGAAACCCTTCTCAAGCGAGTCTTGCAACTGTTCCTTCAACTCTTTCAACTCAGGCGGGGCCATACGATACGGCAGGATAGAAATGGGCTGAGTGCCCGAAGCCAAATCAATGCAGAAATCAATATCCCTATCAGGTGGCATCCCTGGCAGGTCTGAAGGGAATATCTCAGGGAACTCACAAACGACGGGAACCGAATCAATAGATGAAATCTCAACACTAGAATCGCAAACATATGCCAAATAGGCAAACACCCCTTCTCGACTATACGTCGAGCATTCACATACGAGATAACACTACGGGTAGAATGACTAGGAGTCCCTCTCCACTCTAAACGAGGCATACCCGATAAAGCTAAGGTCACAGTCTTGGCATGACAGTCCAATATAGCGTGGTAAGAAGATAACCAGTCCATCCCCAATATAACATTGAAATCGACCATGTCTAAAAGCAACAAATCTACACGAGTCTCAAGACCCCTAATCACCACAACACAAGAACGATAGACTTGATCGACCACAATAGAATCACCCATCGGTGTAGACACATAAACAGGAACACTCAATGAATCATTAGGCATGATCAAATACGGTGCAAAATAGGATGACACATACGAGTATGTAAACCCTAGATCAAACAACACTAATACATCTCTATCACAAACCAGAACCATACCTATAATAACTGCATTTGAAGCCTCAGCCTTGGTCCTGGCTGGGAGAGCACAACATCGGGGCTAGGCCCCACCACCCTGAACTACATCTCTGGGATGGCCTGCAGCTGGCTGGCCTCCACCTCTAGTAGCCTGAGCTCTACCTCTAACACCTCTACCTCCACCTCTAGCACCTCTACCCCCACCTCTAGCTGGATGGACGACCTGTGGGACACCTAGTGCCTAAACCATAGCATGGGAACCCTGATACGGAGAACTGCTCGAAGCTCGAGGGCAATACCTAGCAATGTGCCTCATGTCGATACAAGTAAAACAAGCCCTCAGCTGCTGGGGCTGACGACCCTGGAAACTCTGAAGCGGTGGTGCACTGATAGGTGCTGGTGGTGCACTGTAGGACTGCTGATCAGAATACTGCATCTGAGGACCACGGCTACCTGAAGCACCGTGAGAAACCTGAAGTGCTGACTGGAAAGACCTAGGGGGATGGCCTCTACCATATGAATCTCTACCTCCAGACGAGGTACCACTGTATCTGCCTGAATGACAGGGCCTCTTATCCGACCCATGACCACCTCCCTGTGACAGAACCATCTCCACTCTCCTGTCCATATTGGCCGCCTCCTGAAAAGTAATCTCACTCCCAGCCTCCCTAGCCATCTGAAGACGAATCGGCTGAATAAGACCATCAATAAACCTCCTCACCCTCTCTCTCTCTCGGTAGGAAGGATGACAAGGGCATGGCGAGCCAAGTCGATGAATCTGGTCTCATACTAGACAACAGTCATAGAACCCTGCTGGAGGCGCTCAAACTGCCTCCGATAGGCCTCTCTCTGAGTGATGGGGAGAAACTTCTCCAGAAATAGCTGCGTAAACTGCTCCCAAGTCAAGGATGGCGATCCGGCTGGTCTAGCTAAGCAATAATCTCTCCACCAAGTCTTGGCGGATCCAGATAAGCGAAAAGTAGCAAAATCGATCCCATTGGTCTCAACTATCCCTATGTTCCTGAGAACCTCGTGGCAACTGTCTAGATAATATTGGGGATCCTCAGTAGATGCACCGCTAAAAGTAGTAGTGAAGAGCTTGGTGAACCTATCTAACCTCCACAAAGTATCGGCAGACATAGCTGCTCCATCACCGGTTTGAGCTGCCACACCCAACTGAACTGCTCCAACTGGCTGAACCCCTGGAGTCTGAATCTGGGGAGCTACCTGCTCCGGAGTGCGAGTAGCAGGAGTCCGGGGTCCTCCTCCAGCCTGAGAGACGGCTGGTGCTACAGGAAGCAAGCCTGCTCGGGTGACACTCTCCATGAGGACCACTAGACGGACCAGAGTATCCTGAAGAACTAGGGTAACAATAAAGCCCTCTGGGACCTGAGTTGGGCCTACCGGAACTGCTGGGGCTGGAACCTCGTCATCAAAGAGGCTCCGCCACTGGAGCTGCTGCTCGAGGCTGAGCTCTGCCCCTACCTCGGCCTTTAGCACGGCCTCGACCTCGCCCTTTGCCCCTCGTGGGAACTGCTGCTGGGGGCTTGGGCTGCTGGTTAGTGGATGAGGAAGCGTGTGTTCTCGCCATCTGCGAAAGAATAGAGTGGAAATTCAATTAGCATTGGGAAACAAACCGCACGATAAGAATGAACGAATGTGAAGTTTTTCCTAACCCTGTAGCCTCTGGGGGATAAATATAGACGTTTCCGTACCGATCTCTCAGACTCTACTGAGCTTGTCCATGAATTTTGAGACCTATGTAACTTAGAGCTCTGATACCAACTTGTCACAACCCGGATTTTCCACCCTCGGGAGTTGTGATGGCACCTACTCGTAGAAGCTAGGCAAGCCATGAAATTTAGAAAATTATTTACTCCTTTGTTTTAATCCTTTTAACAACTTGCATTACCAGGTGATAAATATGTAAATAATAGCGGAATAAGAGATTAAGCGGAAGACTTAAACAAAATAAGCCAAAATAATACGGAAATCAACATATGCCTCTACCCAGAAACTGGTGTCACAACATTCACGAACTATATATGATTACTACATACAAACGTTTGAAAGAAGGAACACTGTCTGTCTCGGATACAATGATAACAGAACAAAATAACTGATAGAAGAGACGCTGGGCCTGCGAACGCCTGCAAGAATACCTTGGAATCTCAGTGGACTGAAGGCTGACTCCCAATCTACTACTATTGACCAAATACTGCTTCGGTATCTGCACATAAGTGCAGAGTGTAGCATCAGCACAACCGAACCCATATGCTGGTAAGTGCCTGGCCTAACCCCGACGATGTAGTGACGAGGCTAGGACTAGAGTCCAATTAAACCTGTGCAGTTATATGATATACAACGGAAAGTAAAGCAGGAATAAACAAGTAAGGATGGGAGGGGGAAACATGCTTCGGGGAATAGCAGGTAAAACAAAGTATCAAGAAAACTATAAAGGAATCAAAATCCAACCACTAACAAGAATAAGAAAAACAAAGGCAGATTTCACTTTCTTTTCACGTCTTGTTGTAGGCGTGCAACCCGATCCTATGTCCTGTATCTCGTGGTAGGCGTGCCACCCGCTCCCATTTCATTGATTTCAAACAAACATCCCGACAAGGGAACAATGGTGATAATAACATATGAAGCGCAATAAACCACAACAGAGTCATAACAATTATAATACAAGACTCACGGGCATGCTTGACACCAACGTATAGATACTCGTCACCATGCCTATACGTCGTACTCCATAATTAACATGTAGCAAATAAGACACAACTCCTAATACCTCAAGCTAAGGTTAGACCAAACACTTACCTCGATGCCTCGAATGCAACTCAAGTTTCAATTATAGCTTTACCCCTTGATTCCTCTGCCAATTCGCTCGTCTCTAGCCACAAGTTACTTAATTACATCAATAAACGCTAAATGAATCAATTTGAATGCATGAAAATGAGTTTTCCAAAGTTTTACCAAAAAAGTCAAAATCGCCCCCGAGTCACGTGGTCAAAACCCGAGGTTCGAACCAAAACCCGATTACCCATTCCCCTATGAGCTCAAATATGTAATTTATTTTGAAATCGGACGTCAAATCGAGGTCCAAATCCCCAATTTTTGAAAAACCTAAGTTCTACCCAAAACACCCAATTTTCCCCATGAAAATCATTGATTTGAAGTTGAAATCATGTTAAAAGATATTAATGATTGAAGAAAACTAGTTAAAAAATGATTTACAATTGATTTGGAGAAGAAAGGTTGTTTGAAAAATTGCCTCTTATGTTTTTGGAGTTTTTGAAAAATGCAAAATAACTGAAAATCTTATCTATTTATACCCCTCTCAGACACCCTGTGCGGACCGCACAAAATGGACTGCGGCCACACAGGCCTTCTTGAGGGTAGGTCCAGTGCCCTGTGCGGACCGCACGAAATGGACTGCGGCCACACAGGCCTCCACCGTGCACCGCACGAAACCGACCGCGGACTGCACTGGCCCCCTTCCGCGGTCACACACATTTTTGTGCAGACCGCACTGGCGGGTTCAGAGACCTGCAACTTCTGGTTTTAAGTCTAAAACATCCCGAACCTACCCGAAACTCACCCGAGCCCTCGGAACTCCAAACCAAGTGCACACAAAACCTCAAGAACATCCTTCAGACTTATTCGTGTACTCAAATCACCAAAATAACATCATGAACATCAAATTAAACCTCGAGATCAATGAAATTTCTAAAAACTTTTTTAAACATCAATTTTGCAATTTAAGTCCGAATCACGTCAAATGACATCCGTTTTTCACCAAATTCCATAAAAACGTCTTAAATCATATATAAGACCTGTACCGTGCGCCAGAACTAAAAATACGGGCCCGATACCATCATGTTCTAAGCAAATTTCATTTCAAATTTCTTTATACAATTTTAGAAAACAATTTCCTTTAAAAATTCATTTCTCGGGCTTGGGACCTCGGAATTCGATTTTGGGCATACACTCAAGTCCCATATTTTCCTACGGACCCTCCGGGACCATCAAATCACGGGTCCGGGTCCGTTTACATGAAATGTTGACCGAAGTCAAATTTATTCATTTTACAGTCAAAACTTATCATTTTTCACAGATTTTCACATTTAAGCTTTCCAGCTACGCGCCTGGACTGGGCACGCAAATTAAGGTGGTGCTAAGGGAGGTTTTTAAGGCCTCGGAACGTAAAATTTCATTGCAACACAAGTGATGACCTTTTGGGTCATCACAAAACATGCCCATGATCATCCGCCATCTCCAGTTTGCTCTACTTTTTTCTCGTGAATGTTCTTTTCATTGTCGATCTCAGCATTTCTCTGTTCCTTTGGCAAGCTTGCATGTACTGTTCTATTGCTCTTTGACCTGCTCGTACTCGCATCACTATTTGTGATCGGCGGTACAGCTAGTCCTTTAGCTCCAGAACTCGCCACAGGTGTCAGAAGAGTGCCTGAGCTCACCGGTGTTGCCAATTTAGCTCGAGCACTACCCAGATCTGGAAATTTAGGTCACTGTCACTTTCTGAATCGTGATCTTACTCTTGCATTTTCTCTTTAGCTTTTACAATTTTGTTTTCCTTGTTCTCGCATGATAATGTCTGTAAATTTCCTTTCTACCACTAGTGTTTTGCTGGTGTTTTCCTTCGCTCTTCCTCTTCCTCTTCCTCCCATTACCGGCGAGGGCGCAGGTTAGCTAGGTCACCTAATGCGCGCCGAGAGAAAAAAGCTAAGTTCAATTGGGTTGGTCCTACTTGGACTAGAAAACCCGATCAATGTGTCTTCGAGTCAAGTATTTTCTCTTAAATGGGTTTTTAAAATAGGTCTCGACAAACTTTGCATAGTGTATGGCTTCTTTGTTTTGTTAGTTTTTTTTAAAAAAAAAAGCTTTTATAGAAGAATAAAAAGGGTTTTTTTTTTTTTTTTTTTTTTTTGCAAAGAGAAAAGTGCTTTTGCGTACTTTTTTTTTGGTTCCTTTGTTTCGCAAGGAAGTTATTTCCACTATCTTTTATACAAAGCATGAGAAGATCAAATATAGATACAATATATTACTCCCTCCGTTTATTTTTATTTGGCACGTTTCGACTTTTCACGCCCCTTAAAAAATAATAAATGAAGTGCATAATTTACTATTACTCATATTAATTGATGCATATTTTATTTGATTTGATAAAATGATTTGAAATGAGTAATAAATACTGTGGATATAAGCAAAATTTTTTTTTGTCATTTTCTTAATATACGTAAAATAACAAGTAAAAATAAAAATCTATTTTTAGTATACCTATCAAGTAAAAGTAAAATGACAAGTAAAAATAAAAATCTATTTTTAATATATCTATCAAGTAAAAGTGAACGGAGGAATAATTTGCGAAAAGAAAAAAGCCTACGATGGAGCCTTGATTACTCAAATAGTGAATCTGTGAACGGATCAACTCATCTTTTTGGCCACTAAACTAAATTAATGCACCTCTTTGGCAATATTCCGACAGCTCAAATAATGAAACTCCTTTTTGCCTTTCTCAATAACGATACTTAACAACAAAGCAATCTCACGCGGAAAAAACAGGGTCTTTCACCGTTAAAAGCACAGACATAAATGAAAACGAATTTTACACCCTTAGAGCCTATTTGGAAAATAGGAATTGAATTTGAGTGTAATTGGGTGTAATTATACAATCTTATATGTTTGTCTGGCCAAGTAATTACTTGGTCAAGATGGAATTGGATGTAATTAAAGGGGTGTAATTACACTTTTCAATTCTCAAGGGAAGGTGAGAATTGATGGTAAATTATACTGTGTAATTACAAGGTTGCCTTTTAACTTCTTTTCTTTATAACTTTTTATTTCTAATATTTCTAATATTTTATTTTATTTATTTTACTTTTTTTTTGGAGTTTTAAAATATATTTTTCTTTGTACATTATTTATCTTTTATTTCTCTACATTTACTTCTTGTGATTCATGTAATTGCTTATATTTTATTTCTTATTTGTTTTTTTTATTACTCTAGTTTTTGAATCTACACCTCCTAATATTAGAAATAATGAATCATTAACAAACTTGTGATATAATGAGTAATGCAATTAAAGTAGAATTTCGTTGTTGAATGTGGTTATAAATTTATTATGTTTCCTAATCTTAAGTTATGTTGGAATTACCAGCCATGGAAATTTTCGGCTATAGTTAAGCTACAAGGGAGAAGAATACAACATCACTTGCTCAAAAAAAAATTACATGAGCTATGGAAAGCAACGGAAAACTTCCCCTTGATTGATTTAGGGTGTGATTATTTTATCACTAAATTTAGTAATGAGGAGACTATGCAAAAAGCCCTACATATGGGTCCTTGGTTCATTTTTGGCCACTTCTTATCAGTCCAAAAATGGGAGCCAAACTTTCTTGCATCAGAAGCAAAAATATCAAAAACGGCGGTATGGATTCGTCTTCCTCAGTTACCAACGGAATTCTATGATAGTGTAATCTTACAAAAAATTGGCAACAAAATTGGCAAGCTCCTAAAAGTTGATGCATGCACTTCCTCAACCCTTAGAGGAAGATATGCTAGATTATGTGTCGAATTGCCGTTGAATATCCCAGTAGCCCATTCCATCTACATCGGATCACACAAACAATCTATACATTATGAAGATGGGAATCTTCTCTGTGTTAAATGTGGAAGGCTTGGGCATGTTCAATCCAAATATAATTTTAAACTAGTCTTTAATGCCCCCTCCCCAGTTGCTTTAGACTCTACTGTCCACCAATCCAATGAACAAAATGTACCAGTCCAGTGTGCCAATGAAGATTTAAGGCATTCCAACAAAGAAGAAAAGTGGGAAACAGTGATCTTCCCAACAAAAAATAAGGCCAATCAAAGGATGAATTCAGATATTATTAATGATCAAATCAAACCTTTGTCAGGTACACTTTCCTCTATCTCTTTAAATGCTAAAACCTCCGATAAACAAATGCTTCTTAAATCTTCCAATAAAAATTCTATTAAGTATTATATTGCTAAAAATAATAGCCCTTCTCCTTGCCTAAATTCTGAAAATATGTTTCAAGCCTTGGTTAATCCGCCTAACCAAGATTGCATGGAGTTGGATGTGGCCTCACAGACCACTGATAATTGCCACGTGGCAATGCAGGAAAAGGGCCAATTAAACAACATGCATGACACTAATTATGTACCTACTTCTCCCACTAATTATATTAGCAAAACCCCCACGCCACATAGACCCTCTAATGACTCCTTAATTCCTAATGATCCCTTGAAGCCTACTGCCAAACAAGCTAATACTTGCATGGAAGATAAAACAATTTCAAAACACCTGTCCCAAGCCCCCCCCCCTCTCGCCGCCGCCCGTTGGCCAACAAATGGTAAAAGAAATCCTACACATTTCAGAAACTCAATCTTCTCCAAATCTTTCTAATACCAACAATTCAAGCAACCTCATAAGCATGCAACTAGAGGTAATAAGTACTATCCCAACTAAAACTCTAGAAACCATAGTTTCTTCTTCAGAAAGCCCTTACACTCCCCTTAATATAAATCACTCCTCTACAAACAATTATGCCAAGAATTCCAGTATCTCAACGAAGACGCTATCGCCTAGTCCAAATCTTAAGGCATCAAAGAGCACATACTATGGTCAACCCTCTGATTCCCCTAGCAGCCCAAACGACCAACCAAATATACTTTGTCCAATCCCCTCTTCTCCAAGATCACCAGCCCCTCTCCTGGATAGAGCAAGCTTTGATGGGGCATGCAATATCATTCAACATGATACTGGACGGACAAGAGACAGTTATTGTGCTTCAAAACTCTCACTTCCTTGCCGAGCTAATATCAGAGGGGATGCATATGGCAATGAGCAACTACTTCAACCATGTATGGTTGAACAACAAACTCCATCCCCTAGCTCCATCCATGAACTCTAACCTAGTTCAGTCTATGAGAAATTAGTGGAGTCTCCCACCCTATTTCAACCCAATCCAAACTCAGAACATGCAAATGGAACTTCCAATCTTTCCTCTGGGGGAGATCTCGAACATGAACCCAATTTTTATGCCATGGACCATACCAAACACCTATGCAACGATCCAGATGGCCAACCAAATGGAAGTTCCTCCACATGCAAACAATCCTCAACCAAACGGTCCATTAGACCAAAATAATATGCCACAACAATATCAAGCTCCTCCCAATCAACCCGAACCAGAAGATCAACCAATAGAGGATGTAGAGGAGCTGAACTTGCTGGGGTCCGACCAAATCCTAGAGTTTTCAAGTCTAAACGATGTAAAGGTTTATCTATTCTGGAAAATGCGCGAGAAGAGATACATGCTTAGTTGTCCCTCAACTCTCTACAAGTTTTCGATAGATGTCAGGCCTCCACAGGACCTTACTGTGGGGAGCCATGCAATGATCCTAGTGCCTTCGATAAGAAGGAATCCAACTCCCCCTCTGGAGAGAATGAGGGACAATGGTAACTTGCATAACCCTACCCTCCATAATATGTGTCTCAAAATGTTAACTTCATCATTTGGAACATAAGAGGTGGTAATAATAACACCTTTAGGGTAAACTTTAGGGAAATGATTGATACTCACAACCTAAGTGTTGTAACCCTTCTGGAAACACGTATGGAAAATCATGTTTCCCTTCTTATTGATTTTCCCTTCACTCAAATGATCGAAGTCCCTGCTGAGGGACAATCTAGGGGAATAATTATACTATGGAAATCAGATGTGATTGCAGTGAAGGATTTTGTGAGAAGAAACCAAGAGATACATGCCAACATTGAGGTGCGTCCATCGAATATTTCTTGGTTGTTTTCTTCTATCTATGCTAGTACTAAAGTAGCTAATAGAAATGATCTTTGGAATAATATTGAAGGAATTTATAACAACTATAAAGGTCCTTGGCTCTTGGGTGGTGATTTTAACAATATTTTTAGCACCAATGATAAATTTGGAGGTAGGAGTATTAATAATAGACGTAGTTCCCGTTTATGGTCTAGTATTAATCACTGTAACCTATTTGATCTTGGTTTTAAAGATTGTAAGTACACTTGAACTTACAACCGTAAGAAATCTAATAAATTAATCATGGAACATTTAGATCGAATTTTCTTAAATGATTCCTGGACAAGTCTTCATCCAAAAGCTATGGTTATCCATCTTCCTAAAACACACTCTGATCATAACCCTTTGTTACTCCAATTAAACCCCAATAATAGATTTCGTAATGGAAAACCCTTTAAATTTGAATATTTATGGTGTAGACATCCTGACTTTATAAACTTAGTTAGGACTAGCTGGCTTTCGAATGATCTTCCTAAAGCTGGCTTTGGAGATATCTTTAAGAAAAAAAGAATTTTGTTGGCACGACTTCAAGGAATTCAGACCTATCCTAAGTATCAAACCAGTCCTTTTTTAATGACCTTGGAAACTACTCTCCAACAAGAGTATAATGCCCTTTTAAAAATGGAAGAAGACTTTTGGAAGCTTCGTTCTAGGATTAATTGGTGTAATGAAGGTGATGCTAACACTTGCTTCTTCCATAGCATGGCTACTAATAGAAAATGTGTTAATTCTATATTATATTTTAAAGATGATAATGGTAATTGGGTTACTGATGCCAAAGCCATACTAGAGTATACTTACAATTATTTTAGTGACTCTTATAAGACTTCTAAAATAAGTAGCAAGAGGTCTTGTTTCAATAATAACTATTGTTACTCTAATGATATTGATTTAACCATCCTTGATAACCCGGTTACAAAGGAAGAAGTTAGGAAACCTATTTTTTCATTCAAACCCTTTAAAGTTCCGGGTCCGGATGGTATTCATCCTTTTTTTCACCAAAAGTATTGGAACATAGTTGGTAATTCAGTGATAAAATTTTGCCAAGAAGCCTTTGAATCACAATTTCTTCCTAAGGGTATCAATGATATTTACTTGTGCCTAATTCCAAAAATAGACAATGCCACTGACCTAAAGAATTTCAGACCTATCGGGCTTTGTAATACGGTGCACAAAATTATTACAAAAATCTTGGTTAATAGACTTAAACAATTCCTATAAGTCATTATCAGCCCTACCCAGTCGAGTTTTTTAAAAAATAGAAGGGCTAATGATAATGCCATTGTTATTCAGGAAATTATTAACAACATGTCCTCTACAAATAGTTCTAAATATGACCCGTTGTTAAAAATCGGCCTCCAAAAAGTTTTTGACAAGTTAGAATGAGATTTTATTCACAAAACCTTAGTCTTCTTTCACTTTCCTCCTTAAATTTCTAAGTTTATTATGCACTATATTTGCACTAGCAATATTAGTGTGCTTGTAAATGGTACGAAGACTAATTTTTTGAAACCAAGTAGAGGTATCCGTCAAGGGGACCCTATGTCACCATACATATTTATTCTATGTATGGAACTTATGTCTAGATTAATTGATAACCAAGTAGATACTTTGAGATGAGATCCCATAAAAATTAGCCCTAAAGGTCCCTATTTCTCACACCTTTTCTTTGCCGATGATTTAACTTTAATGGGTAAGGCTAATAATAAGACAGGTAATTGCATTCATCATTGCCTGAATTATTTATGGATGAAACAGGGCTGTCTATAAATTACTCTAAGTCTAGAATTGTGTTTTCTAAGAAGTGTCCCCGTGACATTTCAAATCATTTAGCTAGCCTATTTAACACAAGGGCTAGTTTTGAATTTGGAAAACTATCTTGGCTTTCCTATCCTAAATCTCAAGTCAAAGCCTAAGGATTTTCAATTTGTCATTGACAAAATGCATGCCAAACTCTCCCTCTGGAAAACTAATCTCCTTAACACTGCGGGAAGAACCACCTTAGCATCATCAACCTTGAAAGATCCAAAGAGATTTCATATAGAGTAGCACTAATACTAAGAGAAAAATCCACTTAGTCAATTGAAAAACTGTCACTAAGCACAAATCTGAAGGAGGTTTAGGAATTCACTCTGCTGGAGAAAAAAATTAGGTCCTCCTCACTAGCCTTAGCTGGCGCCTTATAAATTTTCCTAATAACCCATGGGCTCAGCTAATTGCTAGTAAATATGCCAATAGGAAAACTACTTCTAAATGTTCTTTCATCTGGACAGCCATTTTGAAAGGTTATAAATTCCTTTCCAAAGGATTGTTGTGGCATCCTAGCAAAAACTCTAATATTGACATTTGGTTGAATAGATGGATACAGCATGCCCCTACCCTTAGGAATTGTATACAAGGCCTTCTTAATAAATTAGACTACTCAATCTCTTTCAATCAAATTATTAGTAATGATCAATGGAATATGTCAAAAATTTCATTTGATCTACCCCTTGCCTTATTAATAAGATCAAGGCTACTCCAACCCCATTAAGCTCAATGACCAAAGACCTAATGACCTGGGACTCGAATAGTAATGGTATATTTTCTACCAAGTCTTGCTACAAACTTTTAGAGGATAACTATGTATCGACTCATGATAAGGAGACTGACTTTAACTGGATTTGGGATTTCCATTGTCCTACTAAAATTAAGCTCTTTCTTTGGCAATGCATGCACAATAAAATCCCTTGTAGATCGTATCTCCTCTACATTGGTATCAATATTGATCCCACCTGCCCTATGTGCAAACAAGGACCTGAGGATGCCACTCACATTTTTCTCCTATGCCCTATAGCTACCCGTTATTGGTCCAGTATTGGTCTAACTATTAACTACAATATTGATCAATCAAACTGGCTAACTTCTCTATGGAATGCCCATAGCAATGCCAACCATCAGCAATACTCTTGGAAGAGTATCCTCCCTTTTTCGATTTGGAACCTTTGGAGGAATAGGAATAACAGCAACATTAACAATTTTGATATGGATATAAACCCTAGACAGGTTTTTCATCAAATATGGGAATTCCTCTTCTTTACTGAAAAAATATCATACTAAACTGTTCTGTCATGATAAAAATCCTCTCGGAAAAACCTCCTCCAAACACGATTAAGCTAAACATTGATGGGGCCTTCTTGAAAAATAATCTCCATGCAGGTTTAGGAGGAGTTTTCAGAAATAGCTCCGGTAATTGGATCATGGGCTTCACTAAATCTTGTTACACTTATAACCCCATGTAGGCTGAGCTATTAGCATTAGAGGAAGGATTAAAACTAGTTGTGGAGATGCCTTTTGCTAATATACAAATCAAAACAGACTCAACATATGTAATAAAAATGCTTTTTGAAGAAAATAGCAGTACTAATGCATGTTTACTCAATTGCAGATCCTTAATGCGACAGCTGAAATCCCCGGTGATCAGACACAATTTTAGGGAAGGGAATGCAGTAGCAAATTGCCTAGCTAAGGAAGCAGTTAAGAATTTCAAGCCGGAGAAATGTTATCGCCATGCACGTCCACCTCTTATTGTTGAAGCTATTTTGGAAAAGGACATGCAAAACCTTTGTTTGGGTATTAAGAAACTAAATTCCAGTGTCTGTAATAGTTTAGTAACTCTAAACAATAGTAATGTCCTACGGAACTATATAACTGTAAGTTTGTTTTCGTATTAATATTATATATGCTTCCTATCGTTCAAAAAAAAAGTTATGTTGGAATTTGACATATGTTAAACTATTTTTTTTGAAGGATTTTGAAATTGTGAAATAGTGTTATATTCTTGGTTCCAATTTACTTGTTTTAGTAGCATTGACTCACATTGCATGTTGTTCATTTTTTAGTTAGAATTGATAAATTAGTTTTGTCAAATATTTGAATAATGTTAGGACATTATATTTATAAGTATAAATTTATTTTATCAAACATGAATTTCATGATGTTCTTACAAAACATATATTTTTAGTTACTGTAAGTAACTAAACTAAACATTATTAAATTGAAAAATATATATAAATTATTTCCACAATATTAGTTATAAATATATGATTGCTAATTAATGTATATTCACGAAAATATTTACATCTTAAATGCCAAATCTAATATCATTTATGCTTATAAAAAATTATTTATAGGCATATATTTATTATATTAACTTTTAAGTTTTGATAATTATTTCATTTAAAATTTAATTCAACTGTGTAATTACACTTGTGCAACCAAATAGTAAACTTGTAATTACACTATAATTACACTATGACAAACAAATAACTCGTCATAATTACAATGTTGTGTAATTACTAGGCTGTGTAATTACTACCCTACTAATTACACCAATTCCAATTACATGGTGACTTTCCAAACACATCCATATAATTTAACATGACGCAGGAAGTTGCTTATCGTACTTTTGAAGTTATCAATTTCATTTAGGTAAAATCCTTTTTGCCACACCGTTTTTGGCCAGATTGACCCAAATGGGGTCATTTAGGTAATTTTACGCTCCAAGTAGGGTTTCAGGCGTACTTCTATACCGATAATACCCTTTCAGTTAATTTTGAATATTCTCTCCCACCATTTAATATTTGTCTTCTCAATGCATGGAAGATCTCAAAGGTTCAAACCCTATTTCCCATAAAGCTTTTCTTTTATTATTTTTTTAAATGTATTTTCAGCCTTTTTTTTAGTATACACCCATGTAATTCGAAATAATTCATCTATATACATGTATTTGATTGTGCAATTTGTATATTTTTAGTATTTGATTGTGTATTTCGTATATTTTTTAGTATAATAAGGTCTTCAAAGCCCTACTATTTAAACAAACCTACACTACAATATTATGTATATTTAGCTACAAATTCTTAGCTACATGCATGAAAATCATGGCTAATAAATAACAATAGCCACAAAAATTAAAATTCCATGGCTATTTACAATTTCATAAAAATATTTAGCTACAAAATAAAATTGGCAAAGCTAATTTATCATTTTTGCTATATTTGCTAATTGTCGTGGCAATAATTACACAAATAGCTATAAATTTATTGCTACAATAAAATTTTGTAGCTATTCGTATTTTTTTTGCCACGCATTTGAAGTTACTGTAGCAATAGAAGTTATGTAGCCATAAAAACTTACTTCTGACAAAGTGTTATAGCTAAATAGATATTTTTGCCTCAAGTAATAAAAGCATGTGGCAATAACTGGATTAATAGCTATAAATTTATTGTTACAACGATATTTTGTAGCTAATTGTAAGTTTTTGCCACACGTCTGAAATTACTATAGCAATATTAATCTTTTAGCCACAAAATATTACTGGAGACAAAGTGTTGTAGCTGAATATGTATTTTTGCTTCAATTATGAAAATTTATGGCAAAAACTAACGTAATAGCTACGAAATTATTGTGATATAATAAAATGTTGTAGCTAAATATAAACTTTTGTCACGTGTTTGAAGTTACTGCAACAATAACATGTTAGCCACAATAATGATTTGAAATAAATATTGAATATAAAAACTATTTTAAAGTTCAAGTTATAAGGAACCGAGAACATCGTTGGCCTAATAGCTACAATTATTTGTTATGATAGATTGATATAACTGCGACAATCAAGATAGCCAATGAACTTCCGTAGTTAGTTATAATTTTTGTCATGCGCTTGAAGTTACCATATCAATATTATTTACCATAATAAATTAGTCGTTCAAAAAATTCATAGCTAAAAAATATTTGCTTTGATTATAAAATCACTATAAGAGTTTGTCCAAAAATCAGAAAAGTTTTATGAAAATAAATTTTAAATATAAAAAGTTAGATTTTTTCTACAATGTAGAAAAGTTAGTAAGTGCATATAATTGAAATTTTTATTAATTCTCGAATAACAAAGATTAAAATAAAAAAAGAGATTATGTGTACACTTACTTATGGCATCAATGCGTAACTTCTTGACTTGTTAAGCTCATACTTTATTCAATGTATATTTCACGACCCGGATTTTTCACCCTCGGTAGTCGTGATGGTGCCTACTAGTGAAAGCTAGGCAAGCCAACCGTTTGAATTATTTACCTTTTTCGCATTTTAGTCCTTTAACAATTAATAACCAACATTAGATAAACAGCGGAAATTTAATAAGCGGAGGACTGAAATGTAATATTTTAACAAAGATGCCAATACCAATCCATACAAAAACTACCCAAGACCAGTGTCACAATTCCACAGACTGTCTAAGAATACTACAAATAAAGGTCCAAAAGATTTATTACAACACTGTCTCTGAAATATATAAAAGAAACAGAATAAAAGGATAGGAGGAGACGCCAGGGCCTGCGGATGCCTGCAAGACTACCTCAGATCTCCGAATGGACTGAAGGCAGCCACCCAAAGCTAAGGTTTGTATGCTCCAACACCAGTATCTTCACACAGTGCAGAGTGTAGTATCAGCACAACCGACCCCATGTACTGGTAAGTGTCTAGCCAAATCTTGGAGAGGTAGTGAGGAGGGTAGGACCAGACTACCAAATAAACCTGTGCAGTTAAATCATATACAGCGGAAAATAAAGCAGAAATGTACAGTTAAGGATGGGAGGGGGAAAACATGATGCAGGAAAACATCAAATAGTAGCAGAAGAACAGCAGGTAAATATAAGGAAACCATAACTCAACTATCAACAAGAATCAGAAATCAAACAAGTGCTCGACATCACCCTTCGTGCTTTTACTCTCGTCCTCACCATAAGAACCAATATAATCTGCACGGCATCACCCTTTGTGCTTTTACTCTCGTCCTCACCATAAAAATCAATATAATCGGCACGAAATTGTACATCTTTCGGCACGACATTTGTAACGACCCAATCGGTCATTTTGGTCTTTTTCACTTTGCTCGCCAGTTCTTGGCATGACTTGCCCCGTGTGATATATTTTGACTTATATAAATCGTTGGTTTTGGTTTTCAGGGTAACCAGAATGAATTTGGAAGAACAGTTCTCAGTTTGAAGCGTGAAATTTGAAAAGTTTGACCAAGATGTGACTTGTTGGTATATGATCTCGAATCGAAATTTTTATGATTTGGTTAGCTTTGTTAGGTGATTTGGAACTTAGGAGCGTGATCGGAATGCATTTTAGAAGTCCGTGGAAGGTTTAGGCTTGAATTGGCGAAAATGAAATTTTGGCGTTTTCCGGTTGATAGGTGAGATTTTGATATGGGGGTCAGAATGGAATTCCGAGAGTTGCAGTAGCTCTGTTGTGTCATTTTTGACGTGTGTGCAAAATTTCAGGTCATTCGGATGAGGTTTGATAGACTTTTTGATTGAAAGCGGAAGTTGGAAGTTCTTAAAGCTCTTAAGCTTGAATCCGATGTGATTTTGGTGTTTTGATGTTGTTTTGAGCGTTATGAAGGTTGGAACAGTTTGAAT
Organism: Nicotiana tabacum; assembly: GCF_000715075.1. Classification (NCBI taxonomy): domain Eukaryota; kingdom Viridiplantae; phylum Streptophyta; class Magnoliopsida; order Solanales; family Solanaceae; genus Nicotiana; species Nicotiana tabacum. The sequence goes on along the minus strand of NC_134086.1, from coordinate 168,291,954 downwards.
GAGGTTATGGGATATGTTGGCATGTTTGGTTGAGGTCCTGAGGGCCTCAGGTGAGTTTCGGGTGGTTAAACGGATCAATTTTGGACGTTGGACTTGGTAGTTTTTGCTGGTTTTTGTTACAGACGAATTGTTCTTCGCGTTCGCGGTCAGGGACTCGCGTTCGCGAAGGGTGTTTTATGTGATGATATTTTTGTTCTACGCGTTCGCGAGGATGAGAACGCGAACACGAAGGTGGAGGATTCATGTGCATCGCGGACGCGAGACTGGGGTCGCGTTCACGTAGATGAGTAAGGTCGTTGTGCACCCCAGGCCCATGTGCTATGCGTTCGCGAGAGTTGCATCGCGTTCATGAAAGCCTAGTATGGCTAAGCATCGCGCTCGCATGGAATTGTCCGCGTTCGCGAAGGGAAAAGTGGAGAGGCAGTGAATTTGGTCTACGCAAACGTGAGAGGCCGGTCGCGTTCGCGAAGAAGGTAATTTTACTTGGGGCAGAATGTTTAAAAGTGAGTTTCGCGATTTTTGGTCTATTTTCTCCATTGTTGAGCGACCTTTGGAGCTTTTGAGAAGGATTGAAGAGGGAATCGAATGGGAACACTTGGAGGTAAGATTTTTGAACTCTATACTCGATCCTATGTTGATTCTTACTTGTTTAATCGTGAAATATGTGGAAATTAAAGCCTAAAATTGGGGAATTAGGTCTTGAATTTGGAGAGTGTAAATTGGGAATTTGAGGGGGCAATTGAGGTTTGAATTTGATGTTCTTGGTATGTATAGATTCGTAAGAGGATGACGAATTCCACTGATATTAATTTTGTCGGACTCCGAGACGTTGGCCCTGGGGCCGGGTTTGAGCAATTTCGGGATTTTTGATGTAAATTGGATATTTTCGAGCGGGCTTTATTCCCTTAGCATATTTTAATGGTTATGTACTGATTGTGGCTAGATTGGGAGCATCTGGAGGTCGATTCGTGAGGGTAAAGGCATCGCAGGCTACAGTTTGGACCGGATCGAGGTGAGTAATGATTGTAAATAATGTTATGAGGGTATGAAACCTCGGATTGCACATCGTTATGCTATATTGAGGTGATGCACACGCTAGATGACAAGCGTGGGGTCGTGAATTGTTGGGTATTGTGACTTACTCCATCTCGAATGATTGTTTTACCGCGTATTTGATTGAAAACTACTTGTTATCATCATGTTTTGGGCTGAATGCCATATTTGGGTCTCGTGCCACCTATTTGAACCCTTAGGGGATTTTTACTGATATTTCCTCACTGTTTTGGTTTTATACTTAAACTCAGTCATGCTATATTCTACTGTTTTCATAACTCAGCCATGTTTACTCTATTTTTAACACTTATTTTAAATGATATTCTAGGCTGAGCACCATATTTTACTGTGCCCGAGTGGCTTGTGAGATTCTGACTGAGTAAGGCCGAGGGCCTATGTTGTGAGGAAACACTGATTATGATTGTGAGGCCGAGGGCCTAGGATTTGTACGCCACGAGGTGGCTTGTTGATATGAGGCTGAGGGCTTAGTAATGATGATACGAGATGGCTTGATATTGCGCTTGGGCCGTAAGAGGCCCCTCCAGAAGTCCGCACACCCCAGTGAGCATGGGTACCCATTATGATGTGAGATATTGCTCGAGGGGCTGGTATTGTTGACATTGTGCCCGAGGGGCAATCCTTTATGTGCTTATCTGTCTTATTTGTCTGTCATTTACCTATTTAATTGTGTATTTGAGCCCGATGAGCGGATTTTCTGTGCTTATTTGTTCTAATTGCTTTGCATTCAATTGTTTAACTATTAAAAAGTCATTTTAAAAGAAGTTTAAACTGAGGTAAGGTGCTTTAAGAGATTTCACAACTTCATTGCTTTCTTACTGGTTTTGTACTACTCTATAAAACATATTGATGTACTTTTCGTGATTTCCTATCACTCAGTCTTTAGTTATGATTATTACTCACTGCGTTGGAGTACTCACTTTACTCCCTACACTCCGTGTGCAGATTTAGGCGTTACTGATCCTACCAGTGCGAGTTGAGAGCTCCCGGCAGACTTCGGAGTCCATGAGGTAGATGCTTGGCATCCGCAGTCCCGTGTCTCTCCCTATTTATCATTTCTATCTCTTTATCAGACATTTTGTAATAGCTTATAGAATTTTCCGACTTGTATTAAGATTGATAGATGCTCATGACTAGTGACACTCCGGTATCGGGCTGTGTTGGGTTGTATTCAGCAAATTATGCTATTATCTGCTACTTTGAGGTTCTATTGATTATGCTTAGACTTATTCCTTATGGTTTAACTGTTAAAAATTGAAATAGGAAGTGTCGGCTGGCCTTGTCTTCACGAGAGATGTCATCACAACCGGGTCCGGATTTAGGGTCGTGAAAGCATCACCGTTCGTGCTTTTACACTCTTCCTCACAAAATCATACACGGGATCACCCTTCGTGCTTTAACACTCTCTCACCAAAATAATACACGGCATCACCCTTCATGCTTTAACACTCTTCCTCACCCAAACAACAATCACAAAGCAATAAGGGCAAGGAAATCAACAAATTTATAATTAAATCCCAGCAAGGAAACAATAGTACAACAATTATATTCCGGCAAGGGAAAACAATATCAACAATAATATCCCGGCAAGGGAGACAACATTAAACAATAACATCCCGGCAAGGGAGACAATATCATAATCCTCTTTTCTTTTTCACCTTTACTTCACAACTCAATTCACAATTTGAGCCAATGCTCTATAAGGTTCAACTGCCAATTATACTTCCACAAATCACTTTATAACTTGAGCCAACTGTCACGACCCAAACCGATGGGCCGCGACGGGCACCCAGTACCTTACTTGACTGAGTACCAACGTAATGTACCTTTATTACTACATCATTATATACATGTGACATATGGGCCTAATAGGCTAACATAATCATTTATAAACTCAAACATAGGCCGACAGGGCCGTACAATCTTCCACGTACACGACATATGTCTACAAGCCTCTAAGAGTACATAAGTGTCACAAAGGTTGGAACAGAGTCCCGCCATACCAAACAATAGACGTCTAAATCATACTAACCAAATACGCAGCTCCGAAGCAAATGGAGCGCACCAACATCTTCCGCTGAGCTGATAGCCTACTTGGAAGGCTCTCGACTTGTCTATCAGGACCTGCGGGCATGAAACGCAGTGTCCCCAGGCAAAAGAGACGTCATTACGAATAATGTACCGAGTATGTAAGGCACATAAATAAATACATAGGAGACATGGAAGACATATGGAGTACATGACTCAACCCGTACGTCTGAATAACTTTGTAAATCATAAATTACTTTCAGCGTCATGCATATGCGTATGAATGTCATGTCGTGCATAGGTATATGTTTCATAACATCATCAGCCTCTGAGGGCATCCCATCATATCATATCGGCCACTGTGGGCAAAATCATCATCGTATACCAGCTGATCAGGTGGTGGTGCGTATATAACGCCATAACCTTTCCCATATCCCATATACATATATATACATACATATATACGCGTATATAACGCCGTTTGAATACATACATATATATGTGTATATAACGCCATTTGAATACATACCCATATATGCGTATATAACGCCGTTTGTATCATATTTCAGCCACTGTAGGCAACATCATCATCATATACCAGCTGATCAGGTGGTGGTGCGTATATAACGCCATAACCTTTTCCCATATCTCATATACATATATTTACATATATACGCATATATAACATCATCTGGTCATAGGTCAGTGAACATGAATGCAGTGCATAAAAAGTACGTCAATAAAATTATTCGGAATGTCATAAGACCATTTTGCCTCTGAGTAATATCATAAAGTAAACTCTTTTCAACTTTCATATTTTTCTAAGACCCATGATAAGATGATAAAATATTATGACACATGGGAATTAAAGAACATAGATATTGCTATTACTTCTGAGTAGAGTCACTTATGGAATTTGTGCATTTGCACGTTTCATTCATATCGTATGGACCATGCCAAAAGAAAGAAAAGATAGCCTTAACATACCTGAGGCAATTCTTTTGACAATCCACTTAACACACGTCAATTGCAACAACACGTAACAACTAGATCGGAGTTGTGAAAAATCCATCTTCAATTTTGACGCAGCAAGTTTCCTTTTGGAGTGATGAAGAATGTGAGTAGCGTACATCCTTATTGGAATGATTCCACAAACTAGAACACCTTTAATTCCTTGATGGTGGCTTTTGGAGTGTGGAATTGGGCGCAACAAAAAGATGGAGGAGTCTGCCTTAGTCAAGCCTAGATACGGTTTAAGTATATTTGCTTTCTTATGAGCTTTTGGAATCCATTAGTTCTTCATCTCCTTTGACCTCCAATAGGCATAATATAGTTAACAGTAGTACGTTTATGAATTTGTTCAAGAGATATTGATAATATTCTTTCCTTTCACTAATTTTACTCTCTTTCATATATAATATGTTACTACTTAAAGAAGCCAAATTAATGTCTTTATCCAAAGACACTTCCATGTGTAAGCAAGTCTTGATGTGTCTTGTGACTCATCATTCATATGGGTGCCACTTTGTCTTAGTTTAATGCCAAGTGGCAGCCCCTAAAAGGATCATTATCCACTTAATTCCACAATTATCCCCACAATTAATCAATTATTCATATAATTAGGAATTATCTCAAATACATAAAATGATACTCACTTTTAATACATTTTATACACCTTACTATCATGGCCATGGGGTACCTTGTATGGCACTAGTCCATAAATACCGAGTATTTTAGCCCGACCATATTTTTTTCCCAACATGACAAATTTGGACGAAAATTTATTTTCTTTGACTTGCTTCCCCTCCCACCTTCATGAATTTACTCATCACTTGTTTGATATAACATAATCCTTATAATCTCCAAATAATCTTTCCTTGGACCGATGTCAATTACCTTACGATAAATTCAACGTAAAATACTGTAGGGTGAAACATTATCGTAACTTATTACTGCGAAGCGTAACATCATCGTAATATAATACTGCAGAGGGTAACATCATTGTAACATATTACTGCAGAGCATAACACCGTCGTGATATAATACTGTGGAACATAATATTGACGTAATATTGCGGGGCGTAACATCATTCCCCCCTTTGGAACATTCGTCCTCGAATGTTGACTGATGCTCTTATCATTTCCGTAACGTATAGCTCTTGTGAATACCTTAATACTCATCTTGCCATTTAAGCAGTTGCTCTGTGAATACATTCAAAGTCTAGGGTATTCCCCACTTTTGTCTTTTTGCTCATATCATGACCTGTGGTCGAAATCTACCTAATCTTGCAACTTCTGTTACTTCCTGTCATGCAGCCTGTATGATCCTGGCTTTGTAGGTGCACTTATGCGATTCATCTTTCCTTTTTCCTTTTAACTTTTAGTCAATTTGAATGCCTTACATTGTATATTCAAGTCTTAATAGGATGCCTCTCTAGGCCTCTATAGGTATACCGAAGTCCTTTGCTCGATACTTTGTAGAACTTGCGAATACGACCATATCTTATTTCATAGATCTGGTTACCCATCCACACGACATTACTGCATTTACATGGTTTATACTATACCATAATTTTTGCTTCAATCTACCTTTGCTGAGGCATGCTTACCAAGTTCCCAATTACTTTTGTTGCCTACCCTTTAGGTATAAATCTTAGTCCTTTAATGCCCCCTTCATTACCGTTTGTCTTAAGAATCATGACCAAATCTCATGTCATACTTTGTGACTTTTGTTCATCCATTATTGATTCACTTCAATAATGATCTTTGAAACTTCTTAATACCGAACTTTCAATAATTTAGAGAAATCATTACCTCTCTTGTTTCTATGGACTAAATCCCGAGGACTTATCCATGCTCATCACTTTTTCACTTTCCTTTCCTCATCCCCACTCATGTTTCCTTAAAACTTTGTCGCTCTACCATACTTTAGCTTGCGACTTATACATATCCATTTATACTACTCACAACTCTCCTTCAACTTGCTTGCACCATAGATTTTCTTATGTTATTCTGGCACGTCAAGTGAGACATCACATCGTCTCCAACTTTTCTCTACTCTCTTAACTAGATCTCTCAGTATTTAGAAATCATAGGCTATGAGGTATGTCACTGACTATGCCGCTATCATTCATGGATATTGAATCCCAGCACTTCTAGCCTTCTATCCGAAGTATATACTATTCATATTTTCTACCTTGAGTATCTCGTATGTTGTTCACCTTTTACCTCACTTACTTAAAATCTCGTATCATATCTTATATCTCTTTCATAACTTTCCTTCCACCTAGGTGTAATTCACGTCCATTACTTGAAGCTTTATTACAATACTTGCACCTCTGGTACATACACAATCTAGTGGGAGCTTCGTACTGACTTCTTATGAGGCTGGTACTTCTTCTAACTGGCTTCCTTGTAGAGCCATTACATATTATGGTTGTTGTGTTATTTCTCTTGAACATCTGATATTAAGAGTGATTTTATCATGTTCTCAAGCACAACTTCTATAATTTTTCCTAGGTCCAATAATCGGACTTTTGATTTACTTGGGTGATGTAATTCTTTAGTTTCCTCTTCCTTCTGATCAGCCTTTACGTAGGATTAAGCTATCTTTCGATCTGTGGCTCATGGTATCAGTTATTTCCTTAACCTTTCATAGGCGTTATGGAATGTCCATGATACAATCTTCTAACAATTCAATCATTTGTCTATGCTCTGGGCTTAATTCTTTCTTTTAACTTATACCGGAGCCTTCTGTGGCTATATGATTATCAACAAAATGTTGCCTGGATAATGCTCCAAAATCTTGAGTGTATCCATAACGTACTAACTCTCGATCATTGATCAAATTTTTTTTCCATCTTAGCTTTCTTTCAACGTAAGCTATTACTTTTCTTGGTCTTTGTGCCCACCCTCGTTGCGTACATACTTAGCTTATCTTAGTGCCATACTTGCCAAAGTTTTTATACAACTCATATGATCTCGAATATTACTTTTAACTCTTACTTCCCATTCATTAGCCATGGTAGGTGCCACTTTTCTTTGGAATGCTTCCCATATTGTTGCGAGATTATTGTTACATGACCATTTCTTCTTTAGGTCGTTGTGCTTAGGTTGAAGCCTCCTTTATGATCTCCTCAGCTAGTCTTTCGTTGTAGTACTTAGGGAGAACCCTTGACTTTCGTAAAGTTGTGAGCTTATTATGGACCTTTTGATGTCCTTCCTTGCCTATAATTATCCGTAGTTGCTTACTTCCGCACCCTTGTGCTTATAGGGTTGCTTCAACTGATGTTTTGATTGCCTTCCCAGTGGCACTTTCTTTTATCCTCGTAACACTCATACGGTATCTTTAACTACCCCGATTCCTATTTGAATATATCTCAGGTATTATAATAACATTACTGCGAGGATGAAATCTCCATGTTGGGGTTTACTACATTTATCTTGCATGATTTGCTGATTTTCTGTAACTCCTTGTCTAGCTATGACTAGGCTCTTCCTAAATCAACTACTAACTACTCATTGACCCATTCTCATATCCATATTTTGCGTAATCTCTCTTAGGTTATTTCCTTTGTCTAACTTACCTCTTGCACTGACTCCTTATTTATCAATAACCTTCCGAGCAAGAAACCTTACTTCCTTTTTCTGACATCGTGCTTACGTAACGTTATGGAATCATAGCATAACTGTAAGATTCTGATAAGTGCAATCTCATCCCTTTCTCATTTTTATCACATTCTTCCTTTATCATTCCATATTCCCCCCTTTAGGGGAGTACTAAGACTTGGAGCTATGACGACCTGCTTATGGATGTTTTTCCTCTCCATCTTTGGCATCCTTTCGCATCATCAATGACCCTTACTCGCCTTGCGGTAATCCTTATGTACCAAGGATAAAAAAAATCCCCAATCACAATGGTGGCACTTAGTGTAAGTGTCACATATAGTCCCTTAAGCTTAACTTTGCTCACATTGCTTGCATTAGGGAAGCGTTTTCCTGAATGACCATCCTCTGAATTCGTCATGGATCTTCTTCTGTTTTCCATTCTATTATTGTTAAAATGCAATCTAAAATTCTCATGATGCTGACTATTATCTAATCACTGATTCCCTAATTCATGTTTAGTTTATCTTGTTCACCGGTCCATACTGATTTTTATTACTCTAAGGTTTAACTTTTCCTTTTATTAATCATGTTAGAGTCGCGAATTAATTATGGCCTATACCCTTTCGATGTCTTAAGGCCCATCACCTTTCGTCTCTCCCTTCATTTGACTATTGGTTCTATAACACTCTACCGTTCTCATCCATGTATCACACCTTATTCATAATGCTTCTTTATCTCTCTTTCATTACTCTGCTAATATTTCTGCATATCCCTTTTCTTGTGAAAACTTCAATACGACATTTTTTCCGCTTTTAACTTCCCTTTTCTCTATCCAATGGCTCTTTGGGTTGCTCAACATCCTCGCTCTACTAGGGATGAGAGCCACACTTAAGGTAATATTTATCCCATCCAGGCTTTCACTGCCTATCTTTTGAATGCTAGTATTCACATCTAATCGTAATATTCTAGGGTGTACCATTTGGGTGTCTCACAAGAAGATCTATTGGCACATTTGCAATATCCTTCGGAAATGTCAACTGACACAAACAATTCATCCATCATATCTTCTTATACTACTTCTGTTAACCCCCATAGGGCATATATGGAATGGGTGCGACCAATTGTATATACCTCTGTTACTATTGAATTTAACTCAAAAAGCTTATGTTCCTCTGCCTCAATTATGGACGTCGTTAACCTTCATTAATTGGGCGCCTCGTACCCTTCTTCATCTTGCTTCTTTTGCATGTTGAAACTTGTATTTATCTTCTTAATCTTTTATTGTCTTTTACCATAAAGATGGATACACATTCTTGCCATAAGGCTTCTTATAAGGAAGCTTGCACCTTTCCGTACACCCATGATCTTCTAAAGACCTCACATTTACTTATCGTAGGCATTATACAAAAATTCAATTCCTCTAACTTAGCTCTTCCACAAATATCTCTCTTTCCAATCCTTCTTTCTCGATGTAGGTATCGTCTTATTACGAATAATAGAAAAAAAACGAATTTCAGAATTTGAGTTTCTTATAAGTGAGCTCTACCACACGATCTAGAGTAAGAAGAAAGAGTGACAATCCTAAATGCCCTGTAGCCTCCTGCTTATAAGTGTGGTGCACGACACACCCATAAACAAGACTAGACAAGGCTTGTAGACTCCCTAGGATAGAACTGCTCTGATACCACTTTTGTCACGACCCAAACCGATGGGCCGCGACGGGCACCCAGTACCTTACTTGACTGAGTACCAACGTAATGTACCTTTATTACTACATCATTATATACATGTGACATATGGGCCTAATAGGCTAACATAATCATTTATAAACTCAAACATAGGCCGACAGGGCCGTACAATCTTCCACGTACACGACATATGTCTACAAGCCTCTAAGAGTACATAAGTGTCACAAAGATCGGAACAGAATCCCGCCATACCAAACAATAGACGTCTAAATCATACTAACCAAATACGCAGCTCCGAAGAAAATGGAGCGCACCAACATCTTCCGCTGAGCTGATAGCCTACTTGGAAGGCTCTCGACCTGTCTATCAGGACCTGCGGGCATGAAACGCAGTGTCCCCAGGCAAAAGAGACGTCAGTACGAATAATGTACCGAGTATGTAAGGCACATAAATAAATATATAGGAGACATGGAAGACATATGGAGTACATGACTCAACCCGTACGTCTGAATAACTTTGTAAATCATAAATTACTTTCAGCTTCATGCATATGCGTATGAATGTCATGTCGTGCATAGGTATATGTTTCATAACATCATCAGCCTCTGAGGGCATCCCATCATATCATATCGGCCACTGTGGGCAAAGTCATCATCGTATACCAGCTGATCAGGTGGTGGTGTGTATATAACGCCATAACCTTTCCCATATCCTATATACATATATATACATACATATATATGCGTATATAACGCCGTTTGAATATATACATATATATGTATATATAACGCCATTTGAATACATACCCATATATGCGTATATAACGCCGTTTGAATCATATTTCAGCCACTGTGGGCAACATCATCATCATATACCAGCTGATCAGGTGGTGGTGCGTATATAACGCCATAACCTTTTCCCATATCCCATATACATATATTTACATATATACGCGTATATAACGCCATCTGGTCATAGGTCAGTGCACATGAATGCAGTGCATAAAAAGTACGTCAATAAAATTATTCGGAATGTCATAAGACCATTTTGCCTCTGAGTAATATCATAAAGTAAACTCTTTTCAATTTTCGTATTTTTCTAAGACCCATGATAAGATAATAAAATATTATGACACATGGGAATTAAAGAACATAGATATTGCTATTGCTTCTATGAGTAGAGTCACTTATGGAATTTGCGCATTTGCACGTTTCATTCATATCGTATGGATCATGCCAAAATAAAGAAGGGATAGCCTTAACATACCTGAGGCAATTTTTTTGACAATCCACTTAACACACGTCAATTGCAACAACACGTAACAACAAGATCGGAGTTGTGAAAAATCCATCTTCAATTTTGACGCAGCAAGTTTCCTTTTGGAGTGACGAAGAATGTGAGTAGCGTACATCCTTATTGGAATGATTCCACAAACCAGAACACCTTTAATTCCTTGATGGTGGCTTTTGGAGTGTGGAATTGGGCGCAACAAAAGGATGGAGGAGTCTGCCTTAGTCAAGCCTAGATACGGTTTAAGTATATTTGCTTTCTTATGAGCTTTTGGAATCCATTAGTTCTTCATCTCCTTTGACCTACAATAGGCATAATATAGTTAACAGTAGTACGTTTATGAATTTGTTCAAGAGGTATTGATAATATTCTTTCCTTTCACTAATTTTACTCTCTTTCATATATAATATGTTCCTACTTAAAGAAGCCAAATTAATGTCTTTATCCAAAGACACTTCCATGTGTAAGCAAGTCTTGATGTGTCTTGTGACTCATCATTCATATGGGTGCCACTTTGTCTTAGTTTAATGCCAAGTGGCAGCCCCTAAAAGGATCATTATCCACTTAATTCCACAATTATCCCCACAATTAATCAATTATTCATATAATTAGGAATTATCTCAAATACATAAAATGATACTCACTTTTAATACATTTTATACACCTTACTATCATGGCCATGGGGTACCTTGTATGGCACTAGTCCGTAAATACTGAGTATTTTAGCCCGACCATATTTTTTTCCCAACATGCCAAATTTGGACGAAAATTTATTTTCTTTGACTTTCTTCCCCTCCTACCTTCATGAATTTACTCATCACTTGTTTGATATAACATAATCCTTATAATCTCCAAATAATCTTTCCTTGGACCGATGTCAATTACCTTACGACAAATTCAACGTAAAATACTGCAGGGTGAAACATTGTCGTAACTTATTACTGCAAAGCGTAACATCATCGTAATATAATACTGCAGAGGGTAACACCATTGTAACATATTATTGCAGAGCATAACATCGTCGTGATATAATACTGCGGAACATAATATTGACGTAATATTGCGGGGCATAACACCAACGCTCTTCAATGTTCAAATACAAATATCACTTCCACAAGTCTTGTTCAACAATAGAAATCATCACATAAAGCATGAACAATACAAAAGGAGTCACATTAATCATAATATAAGACTCACGGGCATGCTTGATACCAACGTATAGATACTCGTCACCATGCCTATATGTCGTACTCAACAACTAGCACATAGAAAATAGGACACAACTCCTAATCCCTCAAGCTAAGGTTAGACCAAACACTTACCTCGATGCCACGAACACAATTCAAGCCTCAACTATCGTTTTACCTCTTGATTCCACCACCAATTCGCTTATATCTAGCCACAAGTTACTTAACTATATCAATAAATGCTAAATGAATCCATTCCAATGCATGAAAATAGGTTTTCTAAAGTTTTTTCCAAAAACTCAAAAATGACCCCGGGCCCACATGGTCAAAACCCGTGGTTCGAACCAAAACCCGGTTACCCATTCCCCTACGAACCCAAATATATAATTTGTTTTGAAATCGGACCTCAAATCAAGGTCCAAATCCCCAAAATTTAAAAAAACTTGGTTCTGCCCAAAACACCCAATTTCCCCATGAAAACCCTTGATTTTGAGTTGAAATCATGTGAAAAGATATTAAATATTGAAGAAAATGAGTTAGAAATGACTAACAATCGATTTGGAGAAGAACTTTTCTTTGGAAAATCGCCCAAGAGAGTTTATGTTTTGAAAGAGTTTGAAAAATGAAAGATTTTCAGCTAAGTCATGAATTTGCAGGTCGCAATGTCGCAGTTGCGACCAGTTGCGAACCCCTTCAAAACCTGCTAATCTCGTATTTGCGATAAATGTTCGCAATTGCGAACTCGCATTTGCAATGGGATAGTCGCATTTGCGACATTGGGAATTTCTGGGGATTTTCGCATTTGCGAGGAAATGCTCGCCATTGCGAGCAATGCTGGTCAGGGCATACTTTGGAATTGCGAAGTGACCCTCGCAATTCCCAAGCCTGATAGGCTCGCAATTGCGACACCTGGCCTCGCAATTGCGAGACCAGAGCCTGCAACACATACCAGCTGAAACCTGCAACTTTCTAAGTTCAATTCCACTCTGTGGCCAATCCAAAACCCACCCGAGCCCTCGGGTCTCCAAACTAAACATGCACACTAGCTTAAAAACATCATATGGACTTGCTCGTCCAATCAAATCGTCAAAATAACATCAACAACTATGAATAAAATCCCAAATTCATGAAATCATTCAAGAACATCAAATTTTTAATTTTTCAACTTTAATTCCGTTTTATACCAAACCAATACCGATCTTTACCAAATTTTACAGATTCAACCTAATTATTATTTAAAATTTGTACCGGGATCCGGAACCAAAATAGCGGGCCCGATACCATCAATTTCAAACATATTTCATTTCCAAAAACTCATATATATTCCAGAAAATATTTTTTTTTTAAAATTCGTTTCTCGGGCTTGGGACCTCAGAATTCGATTCTGGGTATACGCCCAAGTCCCACATTTTCTTACGAACCCTCCAGGACCGTGAAATCACAGGTCCGGGTCAGTTTACCCAGAATATTGACTAAAGTCAACCTAAATTCATTTTAAAAGCAAGATTTACCATTTTTCACAGATTTTCACATAATGGCTTTCCGGATACACGCCCAGACTGCGCACACAAATCGAGGTGAGATAGAAAGTGGTTTTTAAGGCCTCGGAATACAGAATTTGTCACGACCTGGATTTTTCACTCTCGGGAGTCGTGATGGCGCCTACTCGTGAAAGGTAGGCAAGCCGAGTATTATAAATTCATTACCCTTTTTTATTAAGCATGTTCAATAATTCAAAGTAATAAGTGATTTAAGCAGCGAAATAAACTAAATAATCCAGAAATGCGGAAGACGAAAACTTAGTCATTAACCAAACATTTGTTACATAATCTGAAATACAATAGGGTCTGAATAAAAATACACAAATCTATCTCTGAATAAGTAAAAACAGAAAGAGAAATGATAGAAGGAGATGCCAAGGCCCGCGGACGTATGCAGGACTACCTCGAGTTGCCTGGGTGGACTGAAGACAGCACCCTCACTGCGGTCCAAGTGCTTCGGTATCAATATCTTCATACAGTGCAGAGTGTAGTATCAGCACAACCGACCCCATGTATTGGTAAGTGCCTAGCCAAACCTCGGCGAAGTAGTGACGAGGCTAGGACCAGACTACCAAATAAACCTGTGCAGTTAAATCATATACAATGGAAATAAAAGCAGATAATTACAGCTAAAGTTGGGCGGGGGACACATGCTGCGGGGAGTAATAGATAACAACAGAATAACAGTAGAGAAATATAAGGAACGCCATAAATCAATTACCAGCAAAAGATAAGGAAATAAGAAACAAGTACACATGTAATACTGTTCCTAGCGTGCAACCCAATCCCATTTCATATAATACCGTTGCAGGCGTGCAACCCGCTCCCATTTTATATAGTACCGTTGCAGGCGAGCAACCCACTCCCATTTCATATAGTACCGTTGCAGGCGATCAACCCGCTCCTATTTCATATAGTACTGTTGCAGGCGTGCAATCCGCTCCCATTTCATATAGTATCGTTGCAGGCGTGCAACCCGCTTGCTTCCTTTTCATTTATTAAGACCAATCATAAAAGAATCCCGGTAAGGTAGCAATATATAACAACAACATCCCGGCAAGGGAACAATAATATGACAACAACATCCCGGCAAGGGAACAATAATATCACAACAACATCCCGGCAAAGGATCAATAATATCACAACAATATCCCGGCAAGGGAACAATAATGATAATCCTCATATGAAGCACGAATAAACCACAACGGAGTCATAACAATTACAATACAAGACTCACGGGCATGCTTGATACCGACGTATAGATACTCGTCACCATGCCTATACGCCGTACTCCACAATTAACACATAGCAAATAAGACACAACTCCTAATCCTTCAAGTTAAGGTTAGACCAAACACTTACCTCAAACTTCCACGGCCAACTCAAGCCTCAAACACCGGTTTTCCTTTAGAATTCTCCTCCAAATAAATCGTATCTAGTTCAAATTGATTTAACAACATCAATAAATGCTAAAGAATTCATACTCAATGCTTAATTATAAGTTTTCTATCATTTTCCCCAAAAAGTCAAAAATCGACCCCGCGCCGGCTTGGTCAAAACTCGAGGTTCGGACCAAAACCCGATCACCCATTCAACCATGAGCCCGAATATACAATTAGTTTCGAAATCCGACCCCAAAACGAGGTCTAAATTCCAATTAATCAAAAATCCCTAACTCTACCCAAATTCCTAATTTCTACCATAAAAATTCTAGATTTTTGGATGAAAATTGATGAAATGCAATGGGAAATCGAAAGAAAAAGGTTTAGAATAATATACTAATGCTTTGGAAAGGAACTTGTTCTTTGAAAATCGCCTCAATGCTCTCTATCTTGAAAGTATGAAGTTTTGAACTAAATCCCGATTTGCTACTATTTTTAATTCACTAGACAGGCCTTCTTCGCGTTCGCGAAGAGCCTGTCGCATTCGCGAAGGGTCAGGCCCATTAGCCTTTGCGTTAACGTCTAGCGGCTCACGTTTGCGGAGCTTTGACTCCTCAAGCCTTCGCGTTCACTGGCCAGTGGCCGCGTTCGCGTAGAATAAAATCCCCTTCCCCCTGCCCCAGCCCAAAGGCCTTCGCGTTCACGATAGTAGGTCTGCGTTCGCGAAGGGTAGCACCCCCAAAGCTTCCCCTTTCGCGACCTGTTTCTTGCGTTTGCGTAGAAGAAAAATTCCTTAAGCCTGACTTACCCTTCACGTTCGTGAGAGTCCTTCCGCGAACGCGAAGAACAAAACTCCAGAACACCAGAAACTGAAAACCTGCAACTTTTCAAAGTTTAAAAACCTTCTGAAACCTTTTCGAAACTCACCCGAGCCCTCGGGGCTCCAATCCAAACACGCATACTAACTCAAAAACATTATATGGACTTACTCGTGAGATCAAATCGCCAAATTAACAGCTTTAACAATAAATTTAGCATCAAAATCGAAGAAGATTTTCAAGAACACTTAAGTTTTAAATTTCACAACCGAGGGTCCGATTCACGTTATTTCAAGTCCGTTTCTTACCAAATTTTATAGTGTCACGACTCGAACTTCCTACCCTCGGGAGTCGTGATGGCGTCTACTGGTGAAAGCTAGGTAAGCCAAATTATTCTAATTACTTAACCTTTTCCAGTTTTAAACTATTATCAGTAATGAGTAGATATCATGCAAATAGCAGAAATAATTAAGAGGAAGATAAAATTTGATAATTTATCTTAATACAAACTGCGGAAGTCTAAATACAACTCTACCCAGATCTTGATGTTACAGTTTCACATACGGTCTAAAAATACTACATACAAAGTCTAAAAGATAAAAGATACATTGTTTCTGAAATAAGTAAAGGAAACAGGATAAAGGACAGATAGGAGGTGACGCCAAGGTCCGTGGATGCCTGCAGGACTACCTCGGGTCGCCTGATGAACAAGAAAACAACAATCTCACTGCGGTCCGAAGTCTACAACACTGGGATCTGCACAAAAGAGTGTAGAGTGTAGTATCAGCACAACCGACTCCATGTGCTGGTAAGTGCCTAGCCTAACCTCGACGAAGTAGAGACAAGACTAGGACCAGACTACCAAATAAACCTATGCAGTTAAATAATATACAGCGGAAATATAAAAGCAGATAATTACAGTTAAAGATGGGAGGGGGAAAACATGCTTCAGTGAACAACAAATAATAATAGAATATCAAGAGGAATATAAAGAAACCAAAATCCAATTACTAACAAGGATAAGGAAAAAAAATGCAGAATTCACTTTCATTTCACCTCTTGTTGCAGGCGTGCAACCCGATTCCATTTCATATATCTCGTTGCAGGCGTGCAACCCGATCCTATTTCATATATCTCGTTGCAGGCGTGCAACCCGCTCCCATTTCATATATCTCGTTACAAGCGTGCAACCCGCACCCATTTCATATATCTCGTTGCAGGGATGCAACCCGCTCCTATTTCAGATATCTTGTTACAGGCGTGCAACCCGCTCCCATTTCATATATCTTGTTGCAGGCGTGCAACCCGCTCCCATTTCATATATCTCGTTGCAGGCGTGCAACCCGCTCCCATTTAACATATCTTGTTGAGGCGTGCAACCCGCTCCCATTTCTTTTATCAACACAAATCATAATAGGGTCCCGATAAGGGAACAATAACATCAAAACAACATCCCGGCAAGGGAGCAATAATATAACAATAACATCCCGGCAAGGAAGCAATAATGATAATAATATCCCGGCAAGGGAACAATAATGATAATAACATCCCGACAAGGGAATAATAATGATAATATCATGTGAAGTGCAATAAACCAGAGTCATAACAATTACAATACTAGACTCACGGGAATGCTTGACACCGACGTATAGATACTCGTCACCATGCCTATACGTCGTACTCTATAATTAACACGTAGCAAATAAGACACGACTCCTGATCCTTCAAGCTAAGGTTAGACCAAACACTTACCTCGATGCCACGAACACAATTCAAGCCTCAACTATCGCTTTACCTCTTGATTCCACCACCAACTCGCTCGTATCAAGCCACAAGTTACTTAATTACATCAATAAACACTAAATAAATCAATGCCAATGCATGAGAATAAGTTTTCCAAAGTTTTACCCAAAAAGTTAAAAATCGCCCCGGCCCACATGGTCAAAACCTGAGGTTCAAACCAAAACCCGATTACCCATTCCGCCACGAACCCAAATATATAATTTGTTTTGAAATCGGACCTCAAATCAATGTCCAAATCCCCAAAATTTGAAAAACCTAGTTCTACCCAAAACACCCAATTTCTCCCATGAAAATCATTGATTTTAAGTTGAAATCATGTGAAAAGATGTTAGTGATTGAAGAAAACGAGTTAAAATTGACTTACAATCAATTTGGAAGAAGAGTTTTCTTTGGAAAATTGCCCAAGAAAGTTTATGTTTTGAGAAGATGTGAAAAATGGTTGAAAATGCTTCTAAGTGTGAATTTACAGGTCTCTGATATCGCGACCAGGGTTCGCAATTGCGAACCCTTTAGGATTTTGAGGCCTTCGCATTGGCAAACAAAATGTGGCATTTGCGACCAAGTAAATTTTCCGGTATTCTTCGCATTTGCGATACAGGAGTCGTATTTGCGATAAGGCAGTAGTTGGGGTGGGGGGGGGGTAATCGCATTTGCGATGGGAACGTTGCATTTGCGAGATAGTGCTGGTCTGGGCTAGTTCGCATTTGCGACATAGCCTTCGCAAATCTGATCTCGCATTTGCGAGCCAGGCCTGCAATACACCAGTTTAAAATCTGAAACATCCTAAGTCAAAATTTCACTCCTTGGCCTATCCAAAACACACCCGAGCCCTCGGGGCTCCAAACCAACCATGCACACAAACCTAAAAATATCATACGAACTTGCTCGTGCATTCAAATCACTCAAATAACATCAACAACTATGAATTTAGCATCAAAATCATGAAATTTCTTAAGAATATCAAAATTTTCAATTTTCCCAAATAAGGTCCGATTCATATCATTTCAAGTCCGTTTCTTACCAAATTTCACAAGTTCGACTCAAATCATATATAAGACCTGTACCAGGCTCCGGAACCAAAATAGGGTCTGATACCATCAAACTTTAAACACATTTCACTTTCAAAAACTCATAAATATTCTAGAAAATAATTTTCTTCAAAAATTCATTTCTTGGGCTTGGGACCTCGGAATTCGATTCCGAGCATTCGCCCAAGTCCCATATTTACCTACGGACCTTCCGGAACCATCAAATCATAGGTCCGGATTCGTTTACCCAAAATGTTGACCGAAGTCAACTTAAACTCATTTTAAAGGCAAAATTCATCATTTTTCATAGATTTTCACATAATGGCTTTCCGGCTATGCGCCCGGACTATGCACGCAAATTGAGGCGAGACAGAAAGAGGTTTGTAACGCCTCAGAACACAGAATTTATTTCTAAAACAAATGATGACCTTTTGGGTCATCACATATAGGCTCAATCTAAACGCCATATAAGACCTGTACCGGGCTCCGGAACCAAAATACGGGCTCGATACCATCAATTTCAAAAACATTCAAATTTCCAAAAACTATTAAAATTTTAGTTAAACAATTTTCTTCAAAAATTCATTTCTCGGGCTTGGGACGTCGGAATTCAATTCCGGGCATATGCTCAAGTCCCATATTTTCCTACGGACCCTCCGGGACCATCAAATTACAGGTCCGGGTCTGTTTATCTAAAATATTGACCAAAGTTAACTTAAATTAAATTTTAAAGGCCAAATTAACATTTTCATCACATTTCCGCATAAAAGCGTTCCGGATATATGCCCGGACCGCGCACGCAAATTGAGGTGAGGAAAAGGAGGCTTCTAAGGCCTCGAAATACAGAATTTACTCATAAATTAAGTGATGACATTTTGGGTCATCACAGAATTTATTTCTAAAACAAGTGATGACCTTTTGGGTCATCACAATATATTAGGTCCTTTATTATTTTAAATAAGAATTTAGCATAATTTATTATATTTAAGCACTTATATTGAAATAAAGACTCATATAGAAAACTTAAATACTTAATTGAAATAAATACTAATATTCATTTTAGAGTTTCAAAAACTAAGTTTTCCGATTATATAAACTTAATATTATAACATGGTTAATATTTAAGTCCATAACAAAAATAACTATATTGCAATTCTTACAAAATAAGTATTACTCATAGGTTTGAATTATACTTATAAAGAACAAATTGAATATATCTAATTCATGTGTAAGTAACTAATTATATAGAATTTATACAACTATAAGCTCGTATCCATTACATTGTATATAGAATCAAGATGACAAAAAAGTCATATAAATTTGGTCATTTACTAATCTAATAATTTATTAATTATCATAAAACTCATTATCTATCGAAACAATTGAGAGTTTAATATGGTTCTCGTACTATATCATGTTTCATCTCTTTTGTGACTATAAAGTTTTATTTTAAAAATAAGAATTTAATATATTTGATATGAAAGTATATGACTCAACTAACTATTATATTATATTTTAAATTAAGTAAATTATTACTTTTAAATTTTAATTTAGTTTAACTAACTATGTGATCTACTTAGTTAATTTTAAGTATTTAATTATCTCACATTTAAACAAATATGTTCTTGTATGTAATTATATTGATAACTAATTATATTCAATATAAATAACCATAAAAGCTATTGATGTTGTAATCCATTATAATTTTAATATATATATATATATATATATATATATATATATATGTATGTATGTATGTATGTATGTATATAATATAATTAAAAATTTAATATAATTTAAATACGAGCATATGACAAAAATAACAATATCATAATGCAATATCAAAAAAGTATTACTACATGTGAGTTATAGTTATATCTTAAATAACTATGCAACTATAGTCATCACTAAACTAGTATATATAATAAGTAGATATTGATAGAGACCATAAATTACGTTTACTATGGTTCCACTAGTCAATTGACACCAATCATTATATTTTGGGATATAATTAGCAATTTAATTATGAAGTATAAATAATAAGTAGACATTGATACTAGTTAATTACATTGTTGCTTTTTATATATAGTTACATTGAACGTCTATATATATAATAAGTAGATATTGATAGCGACCATAAATTACGTTTACTATGGTTCCACTAGTCAATTGACGCGAATCGTTATATTTTGGGATATAATTAGCAATTTAATTATGAAATATAAATAATAAGTAGATATTGACACTAGTTAATTACATTGTTGCGCTTTATATATAGTTACATTGAACGTCTATATATATAACAAGTAGAAATTGATAGCGACCATAAAATTACGTTTACTATGGTTCCACTAGTAAATTGACACCAATCGTTATATTTTGGATATACTTAGCAATTTAATTATGAAATATAAATAATAAGTAGATATTGATACTAGTTATTCACATTGTTGAGCTTTATATATAGTTACATTGAACGTCTATATATATATATAATAATAAGTAGATATTGATAGCGACCATAAATTACGTCTACTATGGTTCCACTAGTCAATTGACACCAATCGTTATATTTTGGGATATTTTTTAGCAATTTAATTATGAAATATAAATAATAAGTAGATATTGATGCTAGTTAATTACATTGTTGCGCTTTATATATAGTTACATTGAACGTCTATATATATGTGTATAGTAGCCAACATATAATTTCATTCATTAAGGTCATGCGTATATTGATAGCGACCATATAATTACGTTTACTATGGTTCCACTAGTCAATTGACACCAATCGTTATATTTTGGATATAATTAGCAATTTAATTATGAAATATAAATAATAAGTAGATATTGATGCTAGTTAATTACATTGTTGCGCTTTATATATAGTTACATTGAACGTCTATATATATAATAAGTAGATATTGATAGCGACCATAAATTACGTTTACTATGGTTCCACTAGTCAATTGGCACCAATCGTTATATTTTGGGATATAATTAGCAATTTAATTATGAAATATAAATAATAAGTAGATATTTACACTAGTTAATTACATTATTGCGCTTTATATATAGTTACATTGAACATTTATATATATGTGTATAGTAGCCAACATATAATTTCATTCATTAAAGTCATGTGTATATTGATAGCAACCATATAATTACGTTTACTATGGTTCCACTAGTCAATTGACACCAATCGTTATATTTTGGGATATAATTAGCAATTTAATTACAACAACAACAACAACAACCCAATATAATTCCACTTAGTGGGGTCTGGGGAGGGTAGTGTGTACGCAGACCTTACCCCTACTCTGGTGTGATGACCCAAAAGGTCATCACTTGTGTTGCAATAAAATTTTTACGTTCCGAGGCCTTAAAAACCTCCCTTAGTACCACCTCGATTTGCTTGTACAGTCCGGACGTGTAGCCGAAAAGCTTAAATTTGAAAATTGTGAAAAATGATAAGTTTTGACTGTAAAATGAATAAATTTGACTTCGGTCGACGTATTGGGTAAACGGACCCAGCCCGGTGATTTGACGGTCCCGGAGGATCTGTAGGAAAATATGGAACTTAGTCCATGCCCGGAATCGAATTCCGAGGTCCCAAGCCCGAGAAATGAATTTTTAAAGGAAATTATTTTCTGAAATTGTTTAAAGAAATTTGAAATGAAATTTGCTTAGAACATGATGGTATCAGGCCCGTATTTTGGTTCCGGCGCCTGGTACAGTTCTTATATATGATTTAAGACGTTTCTGTGGAATTTGGTGAAAAACGTATGTCATTTGATGTGATTCGGACTTAAATAGCAAAATTGATGTTTAAAGAAGTTTTGAGAAATTTCATTGATCTCGAAGTTTAATTTGATATTCATGATGTTATTTTGGTGATTTGATTACACGAATAAGTCCGTAGTATGTTCTTGAGGTTTTGTGTGCACTTGGTTTGGAGTTCCGAGTGCTCGGGTGAGTTTCGGGTAGGTTCGGGATGTTTTAAACTTAAAACCAGAAGTTGCAGGTCTCTGAACCCGCCAGTGCGATCCGCACAAAAACGTGTGCGACCACGGAAGGGGGCCAGTGCGGTCCGCGGTCGGCTTCGTGCAGTGCGCGGTGGAGGCCTGTGCGGCCGCAATCCATTTCGTGCGGTCTGCACAGGGCACTGGACCGCAGTACCCTCAGGAAGGCCTGTACGGCCGCAGTACATTTTGTGCGGTCCTCACAGGGGGTTTGAGAGAGGTATAAATAGACGGGATTTTCAGTCATTGTGCATTTTTCAAAACCCAAAAACATAAGAGGCGATTTTTCAAACAACCTTTCTTCTCCAAATCAATTGTAAGTTATTTTTAACTAGTTTTCTTCAATCATTAACATCTTTTAACATGATTTCAACTTCAAATCAATGAGTTTCATGGAGGAAATTGGATGTTTTGGGTAGAACCAAGATTTTTCAAAAATTAGGGATTTGGACCTCGATTTGAGGTCCGATCTCAAAATAAATTACATATTTGATCTCGTGGGGGAATGGGTAATCGGGTTTTGGTTCGAACCTCGGGTTTTGACCACGTGGGCCCGGGGGCGATTTTGACTTTTTGGGTAAAACTTTGGAAAACTCATTTTCATGCATTCAAATTAATTCATTTAGAGTTTATTAATGTAATTAAGTAACTTGTGGCTCGATACGAGCGAATTGGCGGAGGAATCAAGGGGTAAAGCTATAATTGAAACTTGAGTTGTGTTCGAGGCATCGAGGTAAGTGTTTGGTATAACCTTAGCTTGAGGAATTAGGAGTTGTGTCTTATTTGCTACATGTTAATTGTGGAGTACCACGTATAGGCATGGTGACGAGTATCTATACGTTGGTGTCAAGCATGCCCGTGAGTCTTGTATTATAATTGTTATGACTCTATTGTGGTTTATTACACTTCATATGTTATTATCACCATTGTTCCCTTGCCGGGATGTTTGTTTGATATTAATGATCCCTTGCCGGGATGTTTGTTTTGATAGTATTGTTCCCTTGCCGGAATATTTATTTGATATTATTGTTCCCTTGCCGGTATGTTGTTGAAATATCATTGTTCCCTTGTCGGGAAGTTGTTATATTGCTCTTGTACCCTTGTCAGAATTCCTTGTGATTATTGTTGGCTTGTAAATGGGAGCGGGTGGTACGCCTACCACAAGATATAATGAAATGGGAGCGGGTGGTACGCCTACCACGAGATATAATGAAATGGGAGCGGATGGTACGCCTACCACAAGATATAATGAAATGGGAGCGGGGGGTACACCTACCACAAAATATAATGAAATGGGAGCGGGGGTAAGCCTACCACAAGATAAATGAAATGGGAGCGGGTGGCACACATGCCACGAGATACAGGATATGAGATCGGGTTGCACGCCTGCAACAAGACGTGAAAAGAAAGTGAAATCTACCTTTGTTTTCCTTATTCGTGTTAGTGGTTGGATTTTGATTCCTTTATAGTTCACTTGATATTTTGTTTTGCCTGCTATTCCCCGAAACATGTTTCCCCCTCCCATCCTTACTTGTTTATTCCTACTTTACTTTCTACTGTATATCATATAACTGCACAGGTTTATCTGGAGTCTGGTCCTAGCCTCGTCACTACCTCGTCGGGGTTAGGCCAGACACTTACCAACACATAGGATCGGTTGTGCTGATGCTACCCTCTGCACTTATGTGCAGATACCGGAGCAGTATTAGGTCGGCAACAGTAGCTTGAGAGCCAGCCTTCAATCCACCGAGATTCCGAGGTAGTCCTGCAGGCGTTCTCAGGCCCGATGTTTCTTCTATCAGTTATTTTGTTCTGTTATCATTATATCCGAGATAGACAATATTCCTTCTTTCAAACGTTTGTATGTAGTAATCATATATAGTCCGTAAATGTTGTGACACCAGTTTCTGGGTAGAGGCATATGTTGATTTCCGTATTATTTTGGCTTATTTTATTTAAGTCTTCCGCTTAATCTCATATTCCGCTATTATTTACATGTTTATCACCTAGTAATGCAAGTTGTTAAAAGGATTAAAACAAAGGAGTAAAGAATTTTCTAAATTTCATGGCTTACCTAGCTTCTACGAGTAGGTGCCGTCACGACTCCCGAGGGTGGGACATTCGGGTTGTGACACCTCGGGTAGAGAGGCTGTTTCCACTAGACCCTCGGCATCCTTCCCTCCAAGAACTTCCCACATTGCTCTTGGGGAGACTCGAACTCACAATCTTTTGGTTGGAAGTGGAGGTTGCTTACCATTAAAGCAATCCCTGATGGTAAGTAGATATTAATTAGCAATTTAATTATGAAATATAAATAATAAGTAGATATGGATTCATATTTTCTTGCACCACTGAATTTTCTTGGTTTGAATCCATTCTTTAGATAGGGTAAAGTGTCCACTTGACTTGGTTTGATATGAAGGAAGTATAATAAATCGTATGTCGTATTTGTTTTTAAGAAAGGAAGAAAATACAATAATTTGTATACACACTAAATCGTATAATTTGTATAAATATAAAATACACATAAATACAATGAAAATACAAATATAACACACAAGACTCTTCAACTCCCAACATTTAATTTTCGCATATTTCAAGGTTTAGAATTTAATTTTGTGTTTTGGAGGGAAAAATGTAGGTTAATTTGTTAGGGGATCTTGGATGTTTTTTCACTGGTGTGGCCAAAGTTGGGCACACCAGTTGGGCCGTTTCGCATCACCCTTTCATTTATGGAAAATTTTCATAAAGCACTATCTCTTAGTAGTAATTAGCTATCTATAGATACCATTTGTTATATTACGGATTATAGATACCTTTTATGTGGTTATAAGATGTATTTGATGTATTTAAGCTATTGTATTCACGAATACAGTAGCAAAAATAGGCGTGAATCAGGGAAGTCCAGCTAATCAGTTGTTGTATTCGAGTGTATTCGACTGTAATCATGGAGTGAAACATGGGATTACAGCTGTATTCATGGCGTGAAATAGGGGATTACACTGTTTTTAAAATGGAAAGTGAATCAATTAACATAATAGACTCCTAATATAACTCAACAAACTCAATTATAACACACAAATTTTGTATTTTCAGTTATAAAAAAGATTCTCAACCAAAAAATACCCCAAAAACATAGCAATCTTCAGAGAAATTATATAATACATCTGAATACATAAATTTTATATTAATTAAAAAAACTTATGAATACATTCATGGCATATAGCGAGATAGTGAATACGATGAAATACATAGAATACAGCGGGATACATTGAAATACAATGAAAAAAAAGGACAGAGAATAAAATAAAATACATGGATACAGCGAGATACATTGAATTACAATGAAAAAAAAGACAATGAAAATCATGAAAATACAGTGTAATACGTTGAAATTACATTGAAATATATTAAAAGAAATGTTCTTCTTCATCGCGAAAGAAAGAAATCGTCACTTAGTGGATCTCCGAAACCGAATCCTCTTTCCACGACCGCCGCCATCTCATTGTTGGACTTGAAATTAGGAGCAATATTCCCATGTTGAAGTTGATGAAAAACTTGAAAATTTTGAGTACTACTCAAATGATCAGAATCTTGAACGATCAGAATCCCACGAAATTTTATTGCTGCAATATCATGAGCCGCCGCCAACTCCTCTACTGCAGTTCAATTCCAGAAGAAGACACAGCAAAAAGAATGAAAAAAAGTTGATTAGCGTATAAAGGGAGGGGAAAGTGGGAAGGGATAGAAAAAAAATCGGTGGAAAGAAGAGGAGATCAGAAATTTTAATGGGATAGGGGAAGATAATGAGATGTATCAAAGTAGAGAGAGAAAGAAAATAGTGTAACTGATTAGCGTATTTAGTGGCTTAGGGTTAGGAAGTAACCAAAATTAAATATTTTGCTATAAACCTTAAAAGGTATTTATAGAATATAAGTTTTTTAAATGGTATTTATTTAAAATAAATAAGGTGTTAACCTTTGCTATGGGAGGTAAAAATTTCTTCATTTATTGTTAGATAGTTATCTTTAAAGATTCAAGATATTCAGTTATATTCGTTGAAATTAAAGTATAATTATTGTTAGCACTATCCGTGCATTTTAACAAATGATAACATCTTACTTAGTATTTTTATTGAGTAATCAATTAATTTTTCTTATGAAATTACCTTTACTTACCTAATAGGTGATGTGACTGTACAAATATTTTTTAACGCTGTCATAGAACTTAAATTTTACTTTTATTGCCTTTGGAATTATCTAGTAATGTAACGTTTTAAGCGTAGTCAGGTTAATCCAAAATAAATAAACTCTTGATCAATTCGTCAAACTTACAAAACACTTTCATCAATTACAACAACGGCTCTCCTCCTCTTTATGTAGCAAAGCAAAATCTTTCTAAGTCAAAAGAAGAACAAAGAGAACTACAGCCCTTTACACCCCAAATAATACTTTAATAGCTTTTCTTGGTCCAACATAATGATTAGTAATGTGAATAACCTGGTACTTTATCCAGCATATGAAGGGCATCTTTCATTGTAGGCCTTTTTTGTGGATTCAATGATGCACAACTAAACCCTAGCTTAAATAATGACACCGTGGTCTCTTCCTTGCTCTCCACGTCAGCTTTAATTGCCACATCAGCCATTCTCAACACCCGGTTCTTGTCATCCACTACTGAACCGGTGGTCCACTGGCTCAACTCCCGCTCCGAAAATACTTTCCCGGTTAGAAGCTCAAGCAACACAATACCAAAGGAATAAACATCCCATTTAGGACTAGGCTTGAGGCTCTGCAGCGACTCGGGTGCGTGGTATGGGGACGTGCACCCGACGAACCCGGCTGGGGCAATGTAAGGGCTGTCATGAACCGGTTGATCATGTAAACCATCTCGGGAGGTCGTGGACCGCTTGCTACCAAAATGCCGGGCCGAATTATCCGGTTTGCAGCTATTTTTGCCATGCATTAGCCCATGAAGCCCAAGGTCACTGATTATAGGCTCCATATCTTGTGTTAAGAGAATGTTACTAGGTTTGATATTGCCATGCACGTGTTTCTTCTCGTGGATGTAGGTCAAACCTCTTGCAATTCCTTTTGCTATCTTGAGCCGGACTTCATATGGTAAAAAGTAAGGAGAAGAACCAACTTTTCCTGAAATTTTTGAACAATATATATATAATATTTTTAAGTTCTAAGAAGTTAATTTAAGTGTGCCATGCATAACATCTGCTAAAATTCCAGTAAAGTTCTATACAGAGGCAGATGCAAGATGCAAATGCAATATGAGTCCAACTGATGAACTCAACATATTTTACACAAAGGATAGATATATATATATAAGTGAAAATCAATAAATATTTAACAAATATTAAATTCTGAACTCATAGTCGTAAAAGTACAATGTATTCGGTTATGAGAAAATAAATATTAAACCCATCAAGTTTATATCATGAATTCGCCTCTAATTCGACAATATGCAACCAGGAGAAGAAAATAAGAAAATGAATAAATACTTTAAAATTGTGTCACACTTCTGATAATTTAAACTTTTAGTACCCGATAATAGGTTAGTATCATAGTATATCCTAGCGTCAGCAACCGGGGGAAGAAAACAAGAAAATGAATAAATACTTGGAAATGCTTCTGATAATTTAAACTTAGTACTGGATAATAGGTTAGTATCATAGTATATCTTAGCATCAGCAAACACAATAATATAATAATAACAAACTCAATATAATCTCATAAGTACAAAAATTTAAAAAGAATAATTTGTACGCAAACATGATTTCTACCTTGGGAAGATAGGGATGCACTAAGTTAATATTACTTAAATGGATACTCCTATTTTGTTTGTGTGAAGAACGTTTTGTGTACAATATTGAGGAGAGGGATGCACATGTATTTTGGCGTATTGAACGTATTCTAGTATAGTTTGTGGGGGACTTTTCACGGATTATGACAATGTCACATGGAGGACCATTGGGAGCCTCAAACAGAACCACATAAAGTATACTCTGCATATTCAGTAACAAAAATCCATGCCTATGTATGGTATATACACTAAAAACTAAAAAACTCTATTTTCTAGTGACTAAATATGGTAATAGTATATTAAGGGACAAATCAGGGAATGTTGCTGGAGATATACCAGAGACCATTTAATGAAAGATACCCTTGACTTATCAGATTATTTGGGTAATTATTGTTAGGTCCAGAAAAAAGATTTATCAAAAGTATAGCAATGATTGATTGGACTGTATATATTTTGACCAAAGAACTAAATTTTTCTCGCAATGAAGAAATTCAACATGTTCTTTAGCTTTTTTATTTTATTTTTACGAATGAAACACGGGATAATTCTTGAATTTTAAGCTATGACTGGTTCGATAAAAGTCATTTTTTAAAGAAAATAAAAGTTTGGAAAATGACTTATTTTCTGAATCTTTTTTTTTTTAATTAAACATTGACAATAAATTTTTTGAATATTATAGATTGATAATTATTTAAGTGTTAGCTAAAGCAATAATACGAAGGTAAGAGTTGAGATAATTACGAAAGAAAATAGCTCCCGCCGGAAAATGAGAGAAGTCATTATCCTCAATTAGACGAAAATGTCCGCGAAAATATTTTTTATTATATTTTCTAAGCAAATATTTTCAGTCATGCTAAACAAACCCATAATCTTCGCAAAATTTCCTAAAAATTGAAGTAATGTAATGAAGAAATAACGAGAAGAAGGAAAAGTAAAACTTACTGAAACCAACATTGGCTAAGCTTCCATTAGAAACATAGTCATAGATGACAAGCTTCTCATCATCTCCCCAATAAAACCCTCTAATACGAACAAGATTTGGGTGACGCAGTTTATTAATTGCTTTAACTTGACTCTCAAATTCCTTCAATTTTCCAACACCATTTTCTCCAATTCTCCTAACAGCAAATGCAGTCCCATCTTCTAACACAGCTTTGTACACAATACTAGCTCCACTTGACCCCAAAATATAAGCTGAAGCTTTTAACAAAGTTTCTAGCTCTAATTCTGTTTCACCATCCACCATTACAAATGACCTTTCTTTCTTTTTCTTCTCATCTATTTCATACTCAACTTGTTCTTCAATTTCATTGTTCTTGTTTTCATCAGTATCTGAACCAGTTGCTGATGTTTCTTCACCATTTGTTATAGTCAAACATGGCCAATTTGCAAGACTTGAACTTCTTGTAGCAGTAGTATTTTTTTGTTTTAGAACAAGTACTGCTGGTTCTGGAGTTTTGTTGTATTTTTGGTCTTTGTCAATTGAGCTTTCTATATTTGCTTCACTTGCTTTTTTCTTCTTCAATTTGTAAACATAAAGAAAGACAACAGCAAGAACTCCAACACCAGCTAAATCACCAACTATGATTCCCACTATAGTTCCTGGCTTAAGCCCATGTTGTGATTGATCTTGACCTGCACTTTCTGTATTTCTAGCTGAATCTTGAAGTGGGGTTGAGTTAATTTCTTTTGGTATAGCTGCAATTGCTGGAGAAGAAGTGTTTGTGGTGATATTAGGTGGAGATGATAAAGTTGAAGGGATAGTACATAGTTTCTTGAGTGGTTTGCCACAAAGATCTATATTTCCAGCAAAAAACTCTGTTTTCTGATTGGACAAAGCTATAGATTCTGGGATTTCACCAGTGAGGTTGTTGAATGAAAGGTCAATTGTAGCATTTGCTGGTATTTTCTTGGCAAATTGTGGTGAAACTAAACCTGAGAACTTGTTTGAAGAAAGGTTCAAGTATTTCAAACTATCACCACCAAATTCATCAGGTAATGTTCCATTCAACAAGTTAGAAGAAAGATCCAAAACTTCAACAAACTGAAATCCACTTGGTATTGTACCAGAAAAGAAGTTGTTCCTTAAAGAAACAACAGCTAAATTCTGCAAAGAAGTCAACTTTAGTGGAACATTTCCAGTAAATGCATTCACAGAAAGATTAAGAAGTTTTAAGCTCTTTAACCCTCCAATAGACTCAGGAATTTCACCAGAAATAGCATTGTTGGACAGTGAAAGGACTTGAAGTTCAGAAGCAGTGAAAAGTGAAATAGGAAGAGTTCCATTAAAGAAATTATTAGACAGGTCAACAGTATGTAGATGTTGAATAAAGCCTAATTGTGTTGGAATTGAACCAAGAAGCTTAGAATTTGGTAGGACTAAACTTATGACTCTAAACATGTCTGGTGCACAAGTTACACCAGTCCATAAACATGGGGTTACATCATTATAATCCCAATTTTCAAGAACTGATAAAGGGTCATCAAGAATTGAGTATTTGAAAGATAACAAGAGAGTTCCATCTATGTTTAGACCAAATGAAGGACACAAAAGAAAGAAGAAAAAGACACTAAATGACCACAAAGAATAGTGCTTAGAATCAGTTGTTGAGAAGTTCATCATCATTTCTTGAACTGATTATTCATCATTATTGCATACTCTTTAAGTCCTATACATAGGAAGAAAAAGAAGAATTTGGTAAAGAGGAAGAGGTAAACCAACTTCTATAGAAATTGTTTTGGTGAACAAAAAGGCAAAGGGATATGGAGAAGAGTAAGGCAGAAAGGTGTTCTGGTTCACTCTGCTGCATATAATGATAATATTGATATTGATATTGATATACTAGTAGTAAAAGGGTGCTTGAGTTAGTATGGGAAAACAAAGTGAATGGCTACTATTGTACTTCTTTCTGTCCTTACTCTGTATTGAGTTTAAATTTTATATATTGATAGTGTCAAACCGTTTTATAGCCCGTTTGGCATAACTTCAAAAATTAGTTTATTTTTAAAAGTACTTTTTTTTTTCAAAACGACTTTTGGTGAGAAGTAGTTTGTGTTTGGCTAATTAGTTTGAAAAGCACTTTTGAGCAGCAATTAGTGTTTGGCCAAACTTTAAAAAACTGCTTTTAACTGTATTTTTCTCAAAAGTGCTTCTCAAAAAAGTGCTTTTGGAGAGAAGCTGTTTTTTTCTGCTTCTTCAAAACTGCTTCTGCTTCTCCTCAAAAACATTTTTTTTTTCCTTCCAAACGCTTGGCAAAACACCTCAATTTTTGGACAAAAGTATTTTTGGAAAAAGAAAAAAAGCACTTTTGGCCAAAAAGAAACTCGGCCAAACAGTCTATTATATTGCTTCACTGTAAAGGTTAATAAGTGGGCGTTTGGACATAAGAATTGTAAAATTTCAAAATAAGTGATTTTTTTTTCAAGTGAAAATAGTATTTTAAAATTAGAGTTGTGTTTGGACATGAATATAGTTTTGGATTGTTTTTGAAGTTTTGTGAGTGATTTGAGTGAAAATTTTGAAAAACAATCTTTTGGAGTTTTTCAAATTTTCGAAAAATTCACCTTTAAGTGAAAAATGAAATTTTTATGGTCAAACACTGATTTTGAAAAAAAAAAAGTGAAAAAAGTCATATGTCCAAACGGGCTCTGAAGGTAGTTACCTACCATAGTAACAATCTGAAAAATAAGGTGAGTAACCTTTCGTAGTATAGGCGGATTCAGGATTTATACTTTATGGGTTTAATTTTTAAAGTTTTTAATATTGAACCTATTATATTTTTAAAGTTATGGGTGCAAATATACTATTTTTGCAATTTTGATGAATTTTTACACATAAATTTTTATTCCGCGTCAAAAACAGGGGCGAAGCTACATTTGTTAAAGGATGGTCAAATGACCACCCTTCTTCAAAAATTTACACTAATATATATGTAAAGTATTAATTTTTAACGGTATATAACATATATTGAACACCCTTTATCGAAGAATTTTTTAACTTCTTTTAAGTTTGAATACCCTTGAGAAAATTTATGACTTCGCCACTAATCAAAAATTATGGGCTCAATTGAATCCATTACTAACACGCTAGATACGCTTGTTCTCCATAGCAAGTTAAATTTCACTGGTTACTTAAAAATTTATTTGCACAACCAGTGAACTTTTTTACACTGTCAGGTGACTAAGTGTATCTAACTATCAATGAATTTAACAATTTAAAAATAAAGCAAGGAACCTACTAAAATAGCTCAAAATTACACCGACTGTATAAAAGTTTGCGTTTGCTAATAATCATTAAAGAACCTGTTAGAATAACTTTGATTAATCATATTATTAATTTATTAGAAAAAGAGAGCAGAGAGGAATCTTTGTGTTTTTGCTAGAGGACGTTTTGTATGAGTTGGGTCTCAATTTACAAGTAGAGTAATGTAGCTAAAGTCCACCTCTTATTGACTTTTCCCCCACTCCATTTTCTCGTTTCCCACGCTATCTCCTTTTCAAATTCACCTTACGAGTGAACATAGAATAAGATTATTGTTTTGCTTAGCCACCCTTGTACTTTTACAAAATTATAAAATAAAACCTCAGAGAACTGCTGGCTACTGATTAATTTTGCAGAAATTCTGAGGTAAAAACCCTCTGTTTTCCTTTTATATTTGTTATCTGAGTAAGAGTTTCGGCGTAAATTTCTTTACTTTACAAATAAATTTCTTAATGAACATTAGTTGATAATTTCTGGCTTTTTATCTGGTTAAAAGGGTAGCACGGTGCACTAAGCTCCAGCTATGAACGGGGTTTAGGGGAGGCCGGACCACAAGGTTTATTGTATGTAGTTTTACCTGTATTTCTGCAAGAGATTGTTTTTATGGCTCGAACCCGTAATTTCTTGATCACGTAATTGCAACTTTACTAGTTACGCCAAAAGTGATTTGGTTATTTATTTAATTATCTTACAAAAGTGAAATGATGCTTCACTACACTAGCTTTTATGAGATGACACAGAGTCACGGAAACAAACTTTGTTATATTTGTGTTCTGATCAACAGTTAAAAGCAGAATAAATGGAGGAAGGAAAAGTTATGTGTGGTAAATTTTGTCTAATTTGAAAAGACACGCATTTACCGACATATTTCTAAATGGGTCCATTACAAAAATCATGTCATTCAAAGTGAATCTGACGTGAAGAAGGGTTAATCATTTATTGTTAACACTATCAAGAGATATAGGGTGTCTTTGGTATAT